>NC_061825.1:45078576-45083576 GCF_019202785.1 Penaeus chinensis | reverse complement strand
TCATGGGGCGTCCCGGGGACTGCGAGAGAGTAAGAGAGAGAGGGAAAGGAAGGAGAGTGAGAGAGAGAGAGAGAAGGAGAGAGATAGAAAGTGAGAGAGAGAGTGAGTGAGAGAGAGAGTTAGAGAAAGTGAGAGAGAGAGAAGGAGAGAGAGAGAGAGAGAGAGAGAGAGAGAGAGAGAGAGAGAGAGAGAGAGAGAGAGAGAGAGAGAGAGAGAGAGAGAGAGAGAAAGAGAAGGAGAGAGATAGAAAGAGAGAGAGAGAGAGAAAGAGAGAAAGAGATAGATAGATAGATAGATAGATAGATAGATAGATAGATAGATAGATAGAGAGAGAGAGAGAGAGAGAAGGGGAGATCAAAGAGAAGCTAAAGCAAAATTAGCATCACATGGTCGACCAGCAGAGCCGAAATCTGATTCTCCATTCAATTCTGTCTCGAAAATGGATACTTCCCAAACGTAGTCAATTGTCAATATCCACTGTATTCACTGTCAATGGTATCCAATATACGTTAAAGGCACGTCGATACAGTTATAATAATATTATCGTATTAATAAGTTAACAATTGAGATTATAGTCATATAATAAAATGCGTATATTTGATGGTACACTCACACACCCACACACACACATTCACTCCTACACCTAAACCCAAAAGGCAAACCTGTACACACACCTACACTTACATACACTCCAAGATCCACGCCCACACACTCTCACAGTCTCACATACACCAATATTATTATCACTATTATTACTATTATTATTATCATTATTGTTATTCTTACTATTATCGTTATAATCATCATTATTACAAACACCCACACTCACACTCACTCTTACACCCACACCTACACCCACACACCACACACTCTCACACTCAAACTCATACACACACCCACACCTAAACCCACCCCAAGACCCACACCCACACACTCTCACACAAACACTTACACACACGCACGCACACACCCACACACTCTCACGCCCACACCCACACACACTCACGCACACACCCACACACTCTCACACCCACACCCACACCCACTCACGCACACACCCACACCCTCACACTCTCAGACCCACACCCACTCACACTCACGCACACACCCACACCCACACAGACCCACACCCACACCCTCTCACGCCCACACCCACAGCCACACCCACTCACGCCCACACCCACACCCACACGCAAGTACAGACATTACGCAGAGCCTGGCACGCGAGCATCCTGCAGGACAAGGGGGATGCAGCGGTCACCTTTAAGATGCCGATCCTTCCCGCGGAAAGATCAAACCTCGCTCTCCTCCTTCTCTTTTTTCTCCTTTTCCTCCTTCTTTTTCTCCTTCTCCTATTTTTTTCTCATTCTTCTTTTTCTCCTTCTTATTCTTCTTTCTCTCCTTCTTCTTGTTATTGTTCTTCTTGGTCCTTTTCCCCTTCTTCTTCTTCTCACTTTTCTTGTTTTATTCCTTTTCCTTCTTCCTTTTCTTCTCCTCCTTCTTCTTATTATTATTCTCCTTTTTTCTTCCTTCTTCTCCTCCTTCTCTTTCTTCCCTTTCTCCGTCTACATTTTACTGCTTTTCTTTTCCTCTTATTTTTCCCTTTCATTCTCTCACTCCTCTTCTTTATCTTCTTCCTCCTCCTCCTCCTCCCCCTCCTCTTCTTTCTCCTCCTTCTCTTCTTCCTCCTCCCCCTCCCCCTCCTCTTCTTTCTCCTCCTCCTTCGTATTCTCCTTTTCTCTCTTTTCCTCCTCCCTCCTCCATCTCACCCTCCCCTCCCTACTCCTCCTCCTGCTGTTCCTCGTCGTCCTCCCCCCTCCTCCCCCTCCCTCCCTCCCATCCTCTTTCTTTTTCTTCTCTTCCTCCTTCTTTTCAACTTCATCCTCCTCCTCCCCCACCTCTTCCTTTGCTCCCCCTTTCGCCTCCTCCTCCTCCTCCCCTCTTGCGTTTCAATTATGTACTCCTTCTTCCTTTCGTTTTAACCCTGCCTTTATCTCCGTCTTCCTCGTGCTCACTCATCCCTCGTCCTCCTCCTGCAATATCTCTTCTTCTTTTCCTCCTCCTGCTCCTCTTCCGTCGTAAGCCGTGGCTTTGCTGTTGAGATTTTCCCATGCAATTGCTCATGACCTGCGCAACAGGCACTTATATACCTGTCTGTCATGAAAACACACACATATGTATCTTTATTTTTTTCAAATATCAATTATCACTAGGGACATGATTTCATGATTAAATAAAAATTGTCACTGTTTCCTGTCCATTCCCCGCATATCCACCTACTGTAAAACGTGATAGATAATAAAAAAATGATAGATAATTGTTGTAAATACATGAAGGCATTAATTATCTTCACGCAAACAACGCGGGGGCGAAGCGGATGACATATGAGTGACCGAAACAAACAAGCCGGGACGAGACATCAAAAATGGAACAGCATCTCGGGGACTCGAGCGGATTCCACACAAAAATTGCGGTCAACAAGACAAGACGCAGATAAAAAAGAAAAAAAAAAGAAAATAGAAGTGCCCCATGACCCGACGTGTCAACAAGACAAGACGCAAATAGAGAAAATAGAGGCGCATCATGACTCCAAATGGTGAAATTATCACGTGACAGCACGCGATGGACCAGCAAAGGCAAAGAAAAACACGAGTGGAAAAGGATTATAATCGATCACAAAGACTATAGTTTATTATTTTGGGAACAAACTATAAATTCAAGTGATGAAAAGAATAAAGTTAGGTGATAAACATAGTACAAAAAAATCTTTGGGACATAGAAAAGCCTAGCTACAGTATCTTCCAATAAAAAGACGCTCAGTGACAGACATTGGCAGACTAGATTTCGGAGTAGCATCCAGCAGCCATGTTCATTTGGTGGTTCATCCCGGTAAGCCCTTTTGGAGTGATTTAGTGCCTTATCCTGATAGAACTCTGTGGACGGGAACGTGCTATGGACTTGTGTTGATTTTGGTTTAAGTAGGATTAGTGATTATTTCTAAATTTATGTGTGACTCTATAATGAAATAAGTAGTAGATTGACTTTCATGTTTAAGAGTATATTGAGTCAGCTTTGGAAGTACAGAATTGTATAGTGGAATAAGTATTGGATTTGATTCTTATGTTTAAGAGTATATTAAGTTAGCTTAGGAAGTAAGAAATTAATGAATTACTTTCAAGAAACCTGAGCTTGACGGAAGTGTGTTAATCGGTAATGAAGCCTCAATTATGTATTAGTTAAGTATTTTCTTGAATAAGTTTTTTGCTTTGATTTAGTGATTGTTTAGTGATATTAATTTAGAATTAAAATTGATGAAGTATCTTATCTTTAATAAGATATTGTTCTGCCTATTTACTCTTTGCTTTTTGATGGAGAAAATCTTAAGCTCTGAGTTTATGATTGTGAAAGGACATTCAATTAGTATTTTAATTGCTCGATCCAAGTATCTCATCTTGCCTAAGATAATTTCAATATTTCTTGTTAAGCAATTTATTTACTCACTTTTCTTTTATGATTTAAGTAATTGCTTGTGAGAAAAAAATTATTTTACTCATACTAATTTCAAGTACTATAACTGCCTATTCTAATTTTACAGTTAAAAACAATATATCAAAATTGAAGTTATATTTTGTTTGCATGCCTCTCTTCAGATTATAGTTTTAAGTTATTTGTTTATAGATATTCATTGCGGTGTAGTTATTGTACCGGATTATAGAGAACTCAGATGTTGTATTATTGTCATATCAATTGATGTGATTTTTTTTGCATATTGATTATATAATATACGATTTATAAGTGATGTCTAAATTCTTTAAAGGTAGTTAACTTATCTTCAAAATTATCTCAACTAAATAACACAAGTTTGATGATTGAATCTGTGAGAGTGATAAGCCTAATATGGACTATATAAATACTATCAGATGCTGAGAACATAAACTATATTTACTGTTAGAAAAGTGGCTACAAGATAGTAACACAGACTAGATAAGTTTAAGAAAGAAAATATCTGCATTGTAGAATATTTACATCTGCACTGCTGAAGGAAAATACGCAAGAATTGTCTATCGTCCTGTAGTAAGGGGCTTTATAAACACTGAATTAAAAGGAATAATAAACTTAAATATCCTATATCCCTTTCTTTTTTTTTTTTTTTTTTTTTATGGGCTAACGAATACATAGTTAATGTCATTTATCACTCAGCAACACAGCGCCAACAACAAGGCTGACCAAATAAATCAGTGTCTAGATATTTCAAATGATCAAGAAAATAAAACGTGTTCCCTCCCGTTTCTTTCGTTTGAAGCAATCCCACGGCACTCGGAGCTTCGGAAAGGGACGGTTTGCCTCGCTTGTCACACGAACCTAAATGATTTTCCGAGTGATATCCACAGCCAACTCTCTCCACGCCACGACATTATGTAAGTTGTGTCCGGCTCACACACACACACACACACACACACACACACACACACACACACACATACACACATACACACACATACACACACACACACACACACACACTCATTCAGACGCACACATAAACACACACACGCACACGCACACACACACGCACACACACATACACACACACACACACACACGCACACACACACACACACACACACACACACACACACACACACACACATATATATATATATATATATATATATATGTATGTATATACATATATACACGCTCCCGCGCGCGTATATATATTTGCAGTTTGAGGAGCTGGGGCGGGAGTTTGCCATTGCAATAGCGGTGCACCTTGAATACCGAGTGTTAATCTCCCTTTATCAATAAAACAAGCCAGAATGTTAACCATTTATATACATCCCTCCCCGTCTTGCTTCACCAACGCGACTTGTTAATCAGTTTTCATCCTGAATATAACGAGAGATATTACGAACAATGTAGAAATTTCCTTTTGTTTCATAAATGAAGGTTGAGAACACTATTATAAAAACAATAAGGGTAGAAGATGAAAATGCTTT
>NC_061825.1:45063576-45068576 GCF_019202785.1 Penaeus chinensis | reverse complement strand
CTGCGTGTTTTCGAATACCACGGATAGGCACACACAGAAGCATTCACAAAAACACGCATATTCAGATACACACACACACATACACACACACACACACACATACACAAAGAAATCCCGCCCAACAAAGCACACACACACACACACGCCCGCACGCACGCACACATACAAACAAACAAAAAAACAAACAAACCCATCAAAGAAAAAAGTAGAGTCCTTCTCACAATTTCCTTGTCGCTGTCCTTGCCAACTCGAAGGAAAAATGACTCCCATGAGAGAGTCATTATGGGCAACCTTTAAGTGGATCTGAGAGGTGGATCTGAGGAGGCGAGAGAGTTGATGCTGGACCGGCTGACTGATGTCTGATAATTACTAAATAATTGGCATGGCCCTTCTTCGAGGAAGAGATGGGGTGAAAATAGGGATGTGATTTGAATTTCTTATTTTTTTCCTTCTTTTCCCTCTCTCTCTCTCTCTCTCTCTCTCTCTCTCTCTCTTTTAGTTGCGATTGATATATGGAGATGTGATAAGTATCGAGTGAGAAGGGAGATGGGAGGAGAAGGTGTAGGGAGGTACAGGTTTGATTCTTGATGTGTAGAGTTAAAATAGTCGCAGCTTCGATACCTTATTAGCAAGGGAGTTTGGTAGCTGGAGTACAGAGGACAGGCGTGGCAGAGATGCCAAGGGAGGAGCGAGGCGTCTTGCCACGCAGTTTGTCGACTGCTCAGAAACTGAACAAACTTCGTTTTGAAACATTTCATAATGAAAAAGTCGAAATAATTTGAATGAGCACAAATCCAGATACATATGGGTACATGATGATTTCGTGGTGAGGCAACAAGGAGTACCTTATATACAGTTGTATGTATGGAGAGAGTTATGGTGTTTGCAAGACTAAAAAGCTTCGTGATAAGGAGACACAGATACTGAGTATTCATAAAACATAAAGACGTTTGAATATCAATAAAAATAGCGATTACATACTTAGTGATTCAGAAACATATAACAAGCATACACACACACACACACACACACACACACACACACACACACACACACACACACACACACACACACACACACACACACACACACATATATATATATGTATATATATACACACATATCCATGTGAATATACATAAATAAATGAATATACATATGTATATACATATATATGCATATGAATATAGATAAATAAATAAATAAATAAATAAATATATACATACATACATACCTATATATACATATATATACATACATGCATATATATATATATATATATATATACATATATATATATATATATATATATATATATATATATATATATATATATATATATATATATATATGCATATTTCATTCATAGATTTATCGTACCTGCCTTATCATGTTGAAACCACTGACTCTGAGAATCCGGGCCTCCCTGCGAACGGCTTGCAATTTGCCTTGGGTTCGCTGCTTAAACATAGATGGTCGACCCAAACTTTTGGAGATTAGTGAAGCTCAGTAATAATATATCGTCTTCTTGCTTTTTTTTCCTTCCACGCCCCTTTTCTTGTTCTTTTTTTGTGTAGTTTTCTTTTTGCCTTTTTTCTTAAAGGCAAAAAAAACAAAAAAAAAAAAAATGATCTGATAATTAATAATGCATCAACGGTAGTCAACCCACGCACGCACACTTATTTTTTTTCTTATCTTATTATTCCAATGTATATTTTTAGAATGTCTCAATTACGCATAAGTCAAAATCCTTAAAGATCAACCCTGAAAGTACTTTCGCTTTTGTCAACGCTAGAAATAGAGATTATTTCTGCTTCTTCCCTCGAGGTCTTGGCGTTTTCATCCACGGCTCCGACTTCGACTTCCTCCTCCTACTCCTCGAACACCTTATGTTCCTCATACTCCTCGTGTTCCTCATACTCATTCTCTCCTGTATTCGACTATGTACGCAGCCACATTATTTTGGGGTGGAACCAGTCTGCTCATATTTTTCTGTTTTTATCTTGATTCTATTACTGGACGTACCTCGGAGAAAATCTGGAGGTTTTAACAATAAAAAAAGAGAGAGAGAAAGAGACAATAACAAAAATTTGGTGTGAGTTCAGTGGCGCCCCCAAAGGACGCCTAAATACATCCTAATATAGGAAGCCTGTGAAGAGATCTAACCCCCTGGGGCCTATTATTCTGTCATTAGCTTCCTATCCGCCCTACCATTTCTCCTCCCACATCTCCTTCCTCTTCCTGTCTTTCCCTCTCACCGAAGAAGGACACCGGTGAAGGAAAGTCTTAGAGGGTTCGTTCACAATTCGAGGGTTAGAGTGAGGTTGAACAACGTTATTCGCACAACAAGGAACACGGGAGTTAACGACGTTATTCGCACCTGCAAAGGCCGCGGGGAAGAGTCACGTGCTTATTTTGCGCAGCCTTATTTGCACTTCAGAGGTCGCCGGGAACGCTCGAGCGACAAAGCAAGAGGCAATCTTAGGCTAAATTGGATACCATTCATGGGGGGCAATGAAGGTCAGACAAAAGTATTAATAGCTCAAGGTTATTAGCATTGCCTTTCCAGATCACTTCCTTGTGAACTGGTTATGTTGAGAATGTTTTCGATTTTAGCGTTCTCTTCTCATTCGTTCTCTTTATTTGTTCGTAAGATTATCAATCGTATTTCCGTATTATATTGCGTCATTGCTTCATTATTTCCTTCAAATGGTATATTGTTCATACCGTAGTGTTATATAGCAATACATTTATAACTACAAAATACAAAACAAACATACACGGAGAACAGACACGCATTTAAACATCAACACACACACAGACACACACACACACACACACACACACACACACACACACACACACACACACACACACACACACACACATATATATATATATATATATATATATATATATATATATATGCACACATATAAATATACACGTAAATATATTTATATATATGTATATACATATATATATATATATATATATATATATATATATGTATACACATTTCTATATAGAAAGAATGCACAAATAGATATACAAACAAACATATGGAAAAACAAACACCTAGAAAGACGAGTCTGTAGAGAGACGGAGAAAAATCGAAGGGTAAGAAGCGCCATCTATGGGAAGCCAAAGCGACACTAATTTCCTTGATAATGATGAAACGAAAAACTTTCTTCAATCAACGACAAAATTTCATTTTAACTTTTTGACGCGAATAATTGAGTTAAAACATAAAGCCTCTCATATTCAGGAATATAAAACTTCTGCATTTATTTTTCTCTATTCAAGGTATTTCGTTTTTTTTTTCTTTCTTTGTTTCTGTTTTTTTATCTAACTTGACTTTTCTGGTCTTACATATATATGTATATATAAATATGTATATTTATATATAAATATGTATATTTATATATATAAATATGTATATTTATATATAAATATGTATATTTATATATGTGTGTATATATATATATATGTGTGTATATATATATGTGTGTGTGTGTGTGTGTGTGTGTGTGTGTGTGTGTGTGTGTGTGTGTGTGTGTGTGTGTGTGTATTTATCTATTCATTGATTCACTTCTTTTTTTTCTACCTTAATTTTTTTTTTCTTCTCTTCTTCCGCTCTCTCTGGCGCTTTCTCTATTCATCCGCCTTCTTCCTTTCTCCCTCTTTCTCCTTCTCCGCCCTTATTCTCTGTTCCTAAAGCTCATTCTCATTAAAATCATTCTATGTATGCTAATCCTTGCACGGAATTAATTACGGCGACGCATCTTGGCATCAGATTAACGGAGAAACGGCTGTAGATACTTATTTAAATTCGACGAAATATTTTAAAGTTGAAGATTTGTTCTTTATTTATTATCATTATTTTCTACAGTAGTATACCTTATTGTTGTTGCTTCTTATTTGTTATTTTTTTGTCGTTGCTGTTGTTGATTGTTTTTTGTTATTGTTTCAGATATTATAGCTTTAATTCTCTCATTTGTTTTGATGTCTTTGTTGCTGTCGTATCGCAAATTCTGTCGATATGTGAAAACTAATGCGACGTTCATTTTCCCTCTCGATGTCAGAACTGCCACTCGTCGACTATCGGTTTTGCTGTTAAGTGTTCTTCTCGATACTCTTTCGACTGAACTCTCGCTCTTAAGACATGTCGAGTGAAATGATAATGTTTTCCGAGAGTTTTCGGAGATGTGAGCAAAAAAAAAAAACAAGAAAACAAAATGGCCGTGAATATGTATTGGATAGCTCAAATTTTTGTCTAGATTGAAAAGAAAATTCATACTTCGGGTACATTAGAAGATAAAGGATAAATATAGAGAGAAGTGTAAAAATAGATAGATAGATAATCTCTCTCTCTCTCTCTCTCTCTCTCTCTCTCTCTCTCTCTCTCTCTCAAGAAGAGAAAGAGAGAGAGAGAGAGAGAGAGAGAGAGAGAGAGAGAGAGAGAGAGAGAGAGAGAGAGAGAGAGAGAGAGAGAGAGAGGAGAGAGAGAGAGAGAGAGAGAGAGAGAGAGAGAGAGAGAGAGAGAGAGAGAGAGAGAGAGAGAGAGAGAGAGAGAGAGAGAGAGAGCCACAGAGAGAGAGAGAGAGAGAGAGAGAGAGAGAGAGAGAGAGAGAGAGAGAGAGAGAGAGAGAGAGAGAAAGAGAGAGAGAAAACGCAAGTAAAAAAAAATTATAATAATAATTAGATCGGATATATCTCTTCGACAGTGCCACCGCGACTTGAGTGAGTGCCACTTGGAAGCCGCGAGGGAGTGCGAGGGAAGGGGCACTCTGGCACTCTGGCACTCTGGGAGCAGATGCCAGCTTAGCTCACCGGTTTTGGGTCGAGAAGAGCGACGGCGTGAGAGGCATATATTGACCCTTTTCCCTTTTTCCCATTTTTTTACACCACATGGATTCTGCAGAGGACGAAAGGGGGGGGGGGGGTGGAGACAGGGAAGAAGGGGACGGTGGAGAAAGAGACAGAGAGGGGAAAGCAGA
>NC_061825.1:45036076-45046076 GCF_019202785.1 Penaeus chinensis | reverse complement strand
AAGAAGCATAAGATGTTGTCTGGCACGTTCAATCAGTATCTCACGTCCATGAAAGACACTTCTTGAAATTAAAGTTTTTTGGGGGTTTCTTTTGCACTCATTTACGATAGCACCGCATTTTTCTTCTCTTTTGAATAGTTTATTTTATTATTTTTTGTTATTTTCTACACGTGTATGTATATCCAATTTCTGAATGTAAAATTGACTGTCATATCTTTCTTTTTGTGTCAGAGTTTCATCAGTATCTCTTAACTTTGCTGTAAGTCTCTAAATCTGGCTAATTGTCTGTCTGTCTACCTGCCTGCCTGCCTGCCTGCCTGCCTGCCTGCCTGTCTGTCTCTGTCTCTCTCTCTCCCTCTCTCCCTTCCTCCCCTCCACTCTCAAGTTCCCTCTCTCTCCTCACCACACATCCCCTTGACCCACCTCAGCCTTCAAACACTCTCGACCTCTTATCTCCATAACATAACGCCCCCTACTTAAATATATATAATAAAAGAAAAATGAAAAAAAAAAAAATGGCTCTCCATTTTCTTGACCCAACGCAACCCCTCTATCCTTCTCCCTTCGTCCTCGCTTTCCTCTACCTTAACTCCTATCCATATATCAATCTATTTTTCTCCTCGTGACACTAACGACCTCTTCAATCCCCTTTCTTGACCCGATATGGATTCCCTCACTTAACTTTTACAAGGTCAGGTAAAGAGGTTTCAACGCAGGGGAGGAGAGGGGTAAATGAATCGTTTTATATCACGGGGAAATTAATCTAATCGCCCCGGATGACAAAAGTACATGTTATGTTCATTGTAATTTTAGTTTATCAATTATGTTTATAGAGATATGGCTCCATAAGTGCTTAGTTACTGAGAGTTAGTCATTAGTTCTACCTGTCTAACTAGATTACCCTTTTCCTTGATTTTTCGGAAAGATTCTTCTGTATTTTATACCATCCTTATGCAATAAGGATTAAAAAAAAAAAAATAGTCGTATTGTCAAAAATGTTTTAAATATTTGTTAATGTATTTGCGTGTTCCGTCTGTTTTGGTATGCAAATGATATTACACACTTCACTTGCACTCACACAGTGCACAGAAATACGAAAACAAAACACTAACCAAAAGACAAAAGAAAGCAAATGAAATTAAAGCGCAAAACAAAAACAACAAACAAAAAATACACCAAAGAAAAGCTCAATAAAAAATACAAAACAAAAACATAATGAACAACAACAACAAAAATTAACGACGCTCCCCCTCAAAACAAAACAAAACAATAACAATGCAAAATCATCAAGAAACACACACACACACACACACACACACACACACACAACACACCCACACACACACACACACACACACAAAGAAACGCCCCAACTCTCATTTGCAAACAAACAGAAGTGTCACGTAAAAGGGTTTCAACATCGCAGTTCGCAATCGATCTTGCAATGAATGGTTTAACGGCCCGGAACGAGAGCTTTTTCAGCCCATGGGAGCGGCGATCCCTTGCCAAGCCCGTGACAGTGCTTGCAGTATTCTACTTTAATGTCATGCACAGTGTGGTGATAGTGTTTGATTCTGGTCCCTTCATTTACAAGGTTTGGTTGCAGCTCACTATATCTGGAGTCTATGGCAGGTCCCTATATCGGGATCCTATGACAGGTCACTATATCTGGATGCTATGACAGGTCACTATATCTGGATCCTATGGCAGGTCACTATATCTGGATCCCACGACAGGTCCCTATATCTGGATCCTATGACAGGTCACTGTCGGATCATTACAACCTTGTAATGAGACGGTACAGATTTGGACACTGCATCTGACTACCATACTGGAATGCTATATCGGGTCCAGACACTGTACTGAAGAAAGCCCAAAGGCACTGTATCGAATCACCATATCAGGACACTATATCGAGTCGCTATCCCGGAGCACGATTCGCACTCGTTCATTCATTAATCTGGAACCACTGTATTCCAACTATCGTTTATTCCGTCAATATTTTGATGATAAAAGTGTTTGTAACATGACCTTGGATTGATCTATTCTTGCGGAGTTGTTGAGGAAGAAAAAGAGAAAGAGAGAGAGAGAGAGAGAGAGAGAGAGAAGAGAGAGAGAGAGAGAGAGAGAGAGAGAGAGAGAGAGAGAGAGAGAGAGAGAGAGAGAGAGAGAGAGAGAGAGAGAGAGAGAGAGAGAGAGAGAGAGAGAGAGAGAGAGAGAGAGAGAGAGAGAGAGAGAGAGGAGAGAGAGAGAGAGAGAGAGAGAGAGAGAGAGAGAAAGGAGGAAGGAGAAGAGAGAGAGGGAGAGAGAGAGGAGAGAAGGAGAGAGAGAGAGAGTGAGAGAGAGAGAGAGGAGGAGAGAGAGAGAGAGAGAGAGAGAGAGAGAGAGAGAGGAGAGAAGAGAAGAGAGAGAGAGAGAGAGAGAGAGAGAGGGAGAGAGGAGAGAGAAGGAGAGAGAGAGAGAGGAGGAGAGAGAGAGAGGAGAGAGAGAGAGAGGGGGGAGGGAGAGAGAGAAGTGAGAGAAGAGAGAGATGGGGAGAGAGAGAGAGAGGAAGTGAGAGAGAGAGAGATGGAGAGAAGAGAGAGAGAGAGAGAGAAGAGAGAGGAGAGAGAGAGAGAGAGAGAGGAGAGAGAGAGAGAGAGAGTGAGAAAGAGAGAGGTGGGGAGAGAGATAGATAGATAGATAGATAGATAGATAGATAGATAGTATATAGATAGATAGATAGAGAGAAAGAGAGAGAGAGAGAGAGAATACATACACACATACAGACAGACAGCCAGCCAGCCAGACAAAGAAAGAGAAACAGAGACAGTCGCTCGAAAGGACAAGCAAAGAGACCGCTGGGCTAAATATCAAATCAAAACGATATATGCCAGAATAATCAATCTATCACGCTTATCCTTTTTTTATTATTAACAATCATCATTTTTTTTTTTTCAATTACGTTCTCATCCTTTGTGCTTCCATCGTGGCGTGACTACGACATGATAGACTATGATAGATAACCAGATGGGAGACAAAGTGAAGTACAAGAAAGACTTAAATATCTTCATCTATCCAAAATTCTGCAATAACGCGACCTCCTTGTCAATCTATAAGGGACATTTTGTATAAAAGGGTTAAATATAGGAAAGGGCTAAGAATAGGACAAGGGGAAACTAGAACAGGGGAATAAAGATAGAAAAATAGGATAATCAACTTTAACTCTTCTTGAACATCTGCTCATCTACGAAGGCCAGAGGCCAAACCATCCAACCATTAGTTTTTTTTTGTATCACGATCTGTCAGTCACTTTTCACGGTACCCAACCAAAGAACCCCCCCCCCCCCAAAAAAAAAAAAAAAAAATGTTATTAGGCAAAGAAAACTGATTATACTTTATCTACCGTAATATCTGATCTATTTAACTCAATCATCATCAATACCAAAGCGGTCCACAGGCCATAGGCAAACCACCCATAAAATTTTCCTTCCAATCCGTCAGTAACTTTTCCCGACAGTCAATCAATGAACCAACAATATGCAAGAGTTAATTATGTTGACGATGATCCGCATCTGAAATTGCTAATTTGCCCCCCGGCCCTTTAAATAGGCTCTCGTATGCAAATAGAATCAGAGTTCTCTGATTGGCTGATCTTACGACTTGGCTAAATGGCTCTGCTATCTCCTTTCATTAACGCTGTATCGAAGTGGTTTTCGTGTTTCCATTCATATATTATTATTATTGTTTTTATATATTTTTTTTTTAGTTTGAGAGATCGATGTCTGGATATTTATGCTTCGCGTGAATTTATATGTCTTTATTTTTCTTTATTTTTAAGCTTGTAAGTTCTTTATTTGTTCTTGGTATCTATCCATTGATCTCGTTTCCAGTCAGTGTCTATTTTTTTTTAAGGTGTCTGTCAGTTTGTTTTCCTCACTCTGCCCTGATTGTGTGCCTGTCTCTCCCTAGCTCCCATTTTTTAGGTCCCGTCTCTGTTAGAACACACACACACACACACAAACACATACACACACACACACACACACGCACACACATTTCTCAACCAAGAACCACACACACACACACACACTCATTTATCAACCAAGAACCACACACACACGCACACTCATTTATCAACCAAGAACCACACGCAGACACATTAATCAACCAAGAACCACACACACGCACACACATTAATCAACCAAGAACCAGACACACACACGCACACACATTAATCAACCAAGAACCACACACACACACGCACACATTTATCAACCAAGAACCACACACACACACGCACACACATTTCTCAACCAAGAACCACACACCTACATAACCCACAGTAGAACGTTCAAATGCTAAGGATACAGACGCGAGTTTTCCGCTTCTCCTAACCGAAAACGACGCTGTTCCGGATCTTCAGCTGTTCCTTAGCGGATCGATAGCGAATTGAAAATGTAAATTCCTCACCGGACGCGCGCATTTCACCGTCAAATTTGATTCAGTTTGTAAAATAGAATGTTTATTTTTCATGTGTTCGGTTTTAGAAAAAAAGGTGTATAGTTTTTACTTTTCGAATTTCTAGTTTGTTGGAGGATCAGTCTGAAAGGACGGACACTTGTATTTCGAAATCAAATCGAATCCGCTTTCTGCCGTTGACAAAAAGTAAAAAAAAACAAAAAACGAAAGAAAGAGAAAAAAGCGTAAAAGCCTAAAAGCATAGATAGATAATAGAGGATTAGGATAAATGTAATACAGCGAGAGGGGATATACGCCAGGCACCCTTCAAAACAAGACAAAAAAAAAAAAAAAAAAATGTTTGCATGGTTGTTGAGCAAGAGACTTTGCAAGTCGCTTGGAAACCTAATTTTTTTTTGTATGTTTTAGATTTTTTTTTTGTGCAGTCGAGTTGGGAAAATATTAATGAGTTGGAGAATGCTGGGGTATATTTACCAACCTAATTACCTATCTATCAATCTGAATTTCTATCTATTTATATTCATGTAATATGTTTAATACACACACACACACACACACACACACACACACACACACACACATGCACACACACACACACACACACACACACACACACACACACACACACACACACACACACACACACACACACACACACACGCACGCACACATCACATACAATTATACTTTCCACAAGCTGTAAATAACGCAAACCAATGACAGGAAGATAAAGAGTCACTATCTGACTCGATCAAAAATAACAACATACAATGCATATATATTGACGCCCCACAAAACGTTACTGTATTTCACACACTTTCATCAGAACGCAAACAGGGAAAAAGGGACTAAGCACCAACCATTTCACGCACCAACCTTTCACTGGTGGAAACTCCTTCATGAAATCCACGATATTCACCTTTTTAAAATCCTTTCTTCATGCACAAATGTCACTGTTCTCGAGAGCGTGACCAGGATTACGCGTAGTGATAATATTAACATTCGTCGTTTGTTTGATAATAATCTGATACCCTTTGTTAGTGATGCCTGGAACAAAATATTATCAGTTTCATATCATGCAATAAGCAATATATATATTTTACAAGTCGTTGGGCGAATAATCGATTGCATAACCATGATTAAAGTGATATTAAGAGTGATGATAATACAGATAAAGAGGACAGTGCGATAAAGATAGCGATTGCAATAATCACGAGGAAAGTAATTATATTGTTACTGGTGATGACGATCAAAGCGATATTAATAACGATGCCTGCGATATCAACGATAATTACAACAGTAAGGACAGTAATATTAATGATGACAGGACAGTCATTATATCAGTCTGACGATAAATATGATTTTCAAAAAAAAGTCATATAATAATAACGCTGATAATGATAACACAAATTACGACGAAAAGGAACAAATGATGATAATGAAGAAAGTTGGCAATCGCACTGAATATAAAGACTAACAATTAAAATAACAATGATAATGATTATGGCAATATTGACATACATTACACACGCATACACACAGACAAACTTTAAATCGACCAGCGCACATTCACGCACGCAGACGTACGCACATATTGACAGAGAAGTTAAATTTACTCTTCCGATAAACAATAAAAGGGCTGTTGATTCTCTCCGCAGTAAAGCCAACACACGCGCTTTATGCAATGTTGAATACCACGACGCCTGGGAATAGGTAATTGCAAAGCTTAAGTTCGTACGTTGCATGAATGCCGGCGGTTTACGGAGGGGGGGGGGGGGGTAGGTTAACCTTTGTGTCTTTAAATATTATTACTTTATTCATTTTTTTTTCTTTTTTTTGTTTTGTAATTATTCGAGGTCTTGTGTTTGGTTATTTTTTGTTTTATTTTGTTTATTGTTTCTGCATATGTCTTCCATTAATCATCGAATTTCTCTCAGTCTATTTATTTCTATATATGTTTCCAATTATTTATCTATTTCTCTTAAACTGTCTGTTTCTTCCTGCCTGTGACTGAATCTCTATCTGTCTATCTATCTATCTTGCTTTACCTCTCCTAATCTCTCATAATATCCCTCTTCCCTTAATCCCCTCATTCCCTTCCCCCCCCCTCTTCTCTCCCTCCCTCTCCCCCCTCCCTTCGACAACAACTTCAAAAAAAGGGGGGGGGGGGGGCGGCTCAGAACACATTTCCCTTCCTCCTATTGCAAGTTAGTCAAACATCTCTACGCAGCCTTGTAGCATCCGTGTATTTATTCAGCCAATCAGAAGGCCGTTTTTTCTCTCTTCCTCTTCTCTACTTCCCCTCTCCTCCCCCCTCCCCCTACCTCCTCTCTACTTCCCCTCTCCTCCCCCCTCCCCCTTCCTCTTCTCTACTTCCCCTCTCCTTCCCCCCCTCCCCCTTCCTCCCCTCTCCTCCTCCCTCCCCCTTCCTCCTCCTCCCTCCCTCTTCCTCCTCCCTCTGCGTCCCCTTCTTCCGTATCTTCCCCTCTCTCTGCCTCGGGCTCTTCTCCCTTCTCCCTTCTCGCTCATTCGTGCTTCTCTTTTGTCTCGAGTCTTCTTCACCGTTCTTACTCAGTTATTCATTTTGTTTTTCCTTTTAAGTTTCATTTGGTCTATCTTTCTTCCCCTATTCTGTTTTCCTCTTTGTTCTATTCTTGGCTTTTATCTATATTTATTTTTTCTCTTTTTTTCTTGTCTATTTTCCTCTTCTCGTTTTTTTTTTCGTTTCCTCGAATTTCTTTATCGTCCTGAGCCTCACTTCCTCCTCATATTTCTCACTTTCTTTCCCTATTTTCATTCTCTTCCTCTCACGTACCGCGTTCTCTTTTATCACAGCCCTCCTATTTTCCTTCCCTTCTCTGTCCACTTAACTTCCTGCTTTTTTCCCTCTCGCCTTTCCCTCCTTTCTTCTTCTCTTATGCTTCCTCCCCCCTTCTACTTTCTCTCATCTCTTCCTCATCTCTCTCTCCTTTTCTCCTCTCCATTTCTCCCCTCTCCAGTCTTATCCTCTCTCTTCTCTTTTCCTTCCACCTCTTTTCCCCCTCCTCTTTGTCCTTTCGTTCCTAACCCATCATTTTCCTCTACCAGCCTTCTCCCCTCTCTCCTTTTCTCTTCCCTCACTCTCTTCCCCTCTTTCTCGCCTCCCCTCCTCCTTCTCTTCTTCTCTCTTCACCCCATCTATCCCTCTCCTCCTCCTCGCTTTCTAGTCTCCTCTCATTATCTTCTTCCTTCATCCTCATCCACCCCTCTCCTCCTTCCTTCTCTTCCTCCCAGCTTTCTCATCTCCCTCCTTCCTTCCCTTCTGCTTCTTTTACCCTCCTCCACCCTTCTCCTCCATCCCTCTTCTTCACTCCACTTTTTTGTCTCCCTCCTTCCTATGTTTTCCCCTCCTCCTCCTCCACCCCTCTCTTCCTCCCCGCTTTTTCATCTCCCTCTTTCCTCCCCCTCTTCTCCCCTCACCCTCCTCCACCCCTCCCCTCCATCCCTCTTCTACTCTCCGCTTTTTTGTCTCTCTCCTTCCCATCTTCTCCCCTCTCTTCCTCCCGCTTTCTCAACTCCGCCCTCCTTTCCCTTTCCTGTTCCCCTCCCCCTCCTCCACACCCACACTCCCCCTCCCCTCGCCCTCACCTCCCCATTCTCCCTATCAGCAGCGACCCCATTTCCCCTCGTCTCCCCTCGAACCGTCTCTCGTCTCCCTGTCTGTGGTTCCCTTCGCTGGATTGTTGTGGGCGCCTGCTCTTTATTTCCTTGAATGGTCTTGAATGTATAAATATATATATGTATATATATATTCATACATACATATTATTTTCTTCTTTTGTTATTGTCCTTCTATTTCAGTGTAGTTATATTTTTTTTCTTTTCTTTTCTTTTTCTTTGCGATTTATCATGTTATTGAGTTACCTTTGTCCTTTGTCTTCGCCTTTGTTAAGATATCTCCCTCCTGTTTTTATTATTTATTTTTTATTTTCTTCTTCTTTCCAATCTCTTGTTTATCAGACTTTTCTGACAATTTTTTTTTTCCTTTTATTTTTTTCATTAGTTCTCGTTTTTCCTGATTTATATTCATGACGATTTCTTGATACTCAACTTAGACATTTGCGACCTGAGAGTTATTCAATAGGTAAATCCATAATGACAACAGATATTGCAGTTGTTATTGCATTTTTGATGATTAATATCCCTTGCAATTATCCTTTTTTTACCTTTATTTATGATTTTAATTAAATACAATTTGGACACTAATTATTATCGGTTATTCCCATTACACAGCGGTACCATTGGTAATGTTATTAGCCTAAATACCCACTATGCAATTTCCCCTTAACTAGCGCTACTACTGTTATCCTTATTGATATTATTTCGTATTATTTTTGTTATCATCGTTGCTGATATTATCATTATTATTATAATTATCAGTATGATCAGTTTTATGATAATAACAATCATCATTATATCCTTTTCATTATTACCAATACTTATAATTTTTTGTTTTTGTTAATATTCTTATCACTATCATTGTTAATGCCAATTTCGTTATCACTTTTACAATTTTCAATACTACTTTTCGTCAGTACCATCATTATTAGCTTAACAATTATTATTACTGTTTTACTGACCATTACCATCTTCCTCATAATAATAATCTAACTCCTCATTATCATAATAATCACTGTTATAATAATTTCGTTGTCATCACTGTCACGCCACTACCATAAAAATATTCATTATACACAACTTTTAATCCTGATCAAAATCCTCGGTGTTATCAGTGACAACAGGAAGAACAGGAGAGTTCAGAATATTACCACGAATGGATTATTTTTATTATGATTAATGATTTCACATCTTATCCTGATGATGGCGTTGTTGTTTTTTTGTTTATATAATTTATCAGTAAAATTGCTTATGTAGTTTTTATATAACATTATTAATTTGATTATCTTTGAACTCGTGTGGCTTTCGGTAATTTTGCTTTGAATGGAGGATTACAAAACGTATAAGATATTATCGACATAACGTTAATTAAGCGAATCGGTTTTCTGAATTAGCGATAATTCGTGAAGATTCATTATTGCTCAAGGGCGGTGACAGCGCTCCTGGATCTGGCCTCCTGTGGCTCGGGTCTCATTCTTCAGAAGCGAGGGTGAGCTTTTCTCAACACACACACACACACACACACACACACACACACACACACACACACACACACACACACACACAGACACACACACACACACACACACACACACACACACACACACACACACACACACAGACACACACACACACACATACATATATATATATGTATATATATGTATATATATACATACACACACACACACACACACACACACACATATATATATATATATATATATATATATATATATGTGTGTGTGTGTGTGTGTGTGTGTGTGTGTGTGTGTGTGTGTGTGTGTGTATATAAACACATTCTATATCCAGAGAACATGATATCCGTTTGGCAGCAAAACAGCAATTAACATTTTCTTCTTTCCTTAGCAAAGACCCCGAT
>NC_061825.1:45006076-45008576 GCF_019202785.1 Penaeus chinensis | reverse complement strand
AAGAAAAAGAAAGGATGAAAAGAAGGAAAGAAGAAAAATATTTGTACAGGTAATACTTCTATTATGTAGAATTTCGTTGTTGCTTCTCAAAACGTACTCGAAATGAACTTTATTTGAACACCGAATATATGTGCGCGTAGATACATAGGCGCTTTTATTTTCTTAACCTACTTTGGCCTAGGACAGAAATACACCTATAAACACTGCAATATCATAGTTATCGCATTCCTTTGAAAACGTAGACAAAAATCCTTTGGAAGGCTCTCCACAAGAACACCAAAATAACACTCTTTAATGGGGAACTTTAGGATACGTTACTCTTGTTATATTCATGCGACGTACGGTTATCATGACACGTGTGTAGCGACGCACAGGTTGAGAACCACTGCTCAAGATCTGTCCCTAAGCATCTTGTGTTTACCTTCTGTACCATATGAATAATCACGTAAGGAATAACAATGATTTGACCGTATCACCTGCCGTTTTGTGGTAGATGTACGATGAAAAATAACCCCATCTCTTTATCGCGAGATCTAGAACAGAAACAAACAATAAACAGGAGCTAGTTCACCCACTGTAAGACAAAATAAACAACTAAAATACCATCAAAGCCTGAAAAAGGTGAGAAACTTTTATTGAAATGAGTAACATTGCTACCACATTGGCGCAGGCCGCATATTCCCCTAGCTGGCAACTGCCGCCTGCCTGTGCGTCGGCTAGCAACCATTCCCTAACAACGGCGACTCCAAAACAACATAGCCCCAGCGAGGGACGAGTTCGAACCAGCTCTCTTGTCCGAGCGAAATGTGATGGTGTTTTCTGGCGTTCAGCTTCGAAGCCTTGGTCGTACAGATGTTCATTTACGCCGGGAGTGTGCCACGGAGATTCACGGTGATTGGAGAAAGTGCTCTGAATAAGTTTGGTGTTTTTTATCGATTGTCGGAGAAGAATTGATCACGAGCGGTGTAAAACGTGTCCAGGTACGGTGCACATTTTTAAGGAGTTTGTTCAGTGTGTGTGTTTTTGGTTACTTTGTATTACATTGTCTTGTCGCACCCTGGGTTTTATTTTGCTCTCTCCTGCTGTATCTGTATTAAAAGATCATAAGCGAGGAAAGATAAACGAGAAATAAGGCTAAATGTACAGAATATTGCAGAAGACGAAAACAAACATTGAGAAATAACAACAAAAACAAAACAAAAAAAAACAACAACTTAATTGTCAGAAACAAAAGACAATTATTATAGTCCTTATTCCCATTGTTACTGTACATTATTCAATTTTCTTGCATGCATAGGATATTTATTCATTTATTCAGGACACGTGACGAGTGGTATTGAAATGAATAAAATCAATATTCAGTCTTAGGTACATTCTTCAATCATGACGTAATAGTGAAGTTTTACTTTCCAGTACTTTTAGTTATCGTTATTGTTAATTTGTTGTTTTCTTCTTTTCTCTCCTTTTTATTTCTTCTTCTATTTCTTCTTCTTTTTAACATCACCATCATCATCACTGCCATTATCATTATCATTGTCATTATCATCGTCATAGCAATTGTCACTGACAATGTCATTGACATTGTCATTGTCACTGTCACTGTCACTGTCAATGTCCTTATCCTTGAACCTGTCTGTGCCAGTGTCCTTGTTATTGTCATTAACATCATTATTAGTATTACTGTCATTATTATTATTATTTTTTTATTATTATTATTGTTATTATTGTTATTATTGTTATTATTGTTATTGTTATTATTGTTATTGTTATTGTTATTATTGTTATTATTATTATTATTATTATTATTATTATTATTATTATTATTATTATTAGGATAACAACAACAACAATAATAATAGTAATAATATTAGTAGTAGCAATAGTAATGATATAATGATAATAATAATAATAATAATAATGATAATAATTATAATTATAATTATAATTATAATTATAATTATAATTATAATTATAATTATAATTATAATTATAATTATAATTATAATTATAATAATAATGATAATAATGATCATGATTGGGGTACTAACAACAGTCATAATAATAATGATAATGATAATTATAATAATAATGATAATGATAATTATAATAATAATGATAATAATGATAATGATAATGATAATGATAATGATAGCAATAATAATAATAATAATAATAATGATAATGATAATGATAATGATAATAATAATAATAATAATAATAATAATAATAATGATAATGGTAATGATAATGATAATGATAATGATAATGATAATGATAATGATAGTGTTATTATTATTTATATTTTTATAATTACCATTATTTGTTTTTTTTTTCTTTTTTATTATTACTATTATCATAATTAATATCATTGTTTTTATTATTATTATTTTATGATTATTATTGTTGCTACAATGTTAGTTGTTATAGATATTATAATGATTATATAATATTTCTAGAAATACTAGTAATAATGGTAATAATAACAAAAATCATCATCAAT
>NC_061825.1:44958576-44966076 GCF_019202785.1 Penaeus chinensis | reverse complement strand
ACAAATAACTAATTCAGAAAGTTTTAAAACTTTGAAAATAAGTTCTTTTAAAGTCTTTTATATATTTTCTTGTTTATTTTTAGTTTATTTTATCCTTCTTATAATATTCATAGTTTTAATAATTCTTTTAAACTCTTAAACAAAAGAGAGCCACCCTCGCTTAACATTACTCCCGCTAAAAAGTAACGAGGGAGGGTAAGAAGCACTAGGTAGAGGGTCTTGCTGTCGTTCTGGTCGAAGGAGGTCGAGGCTTGAGTAATCCCGGAATGGGCACTCTCCTCACCACAAGTTAAGTGTCGTGAGGTATTTTTCACTAGGGTTCTGGGAGACTTTGATGCCCTTTTAATCAAGCCAGTGATTTATTTAGACCAGTGCTTCCAGTATTTAAAAGTTCGTTATTTTTACTTTTTATTTCATCAGTTTTTACGTGTTTGTCTCACACTAGTTTTGTGTGTTTTTGTGTGTTTATCTCACACTAGTTTTGTGTGTTTTTGTGTGTTTATCTCACACTAGTTTTGTGTGTTTTTATGTGTTTTACGAGTTTGTCTCGCACCAGTTTTATGTGTTTTTATGTGTTTGTTTCGCACTAGTTTTGTGTGTTTTACGTGTTTTACGTGCTGCCCTTTTATTAGCACTTTTAAATAAACATCAAAAGGTTTTAGGAAGTTTTCCGTACCCACCTACTGTGACGAAGGATAAGTCAAAACGGACCTGTAAAGTTGAAATGAACCCAAGGTTACGCTAAATCGTAAACCATCTGCGTTAGGGAAGATATCCCCCGCACACGCCTCTCCGGCTAAATACACGCATACCAGTCTTTTGCATTCTCGCACCAAACACCTACTCATACACACATACATACACTTACACACTATCTCTCCGTTCCTTCCACTCTTCCTTACACTTCACCGATCCTTCTTTAACACTTATACCTACGTTCCCATACGTCAATTAAATGGGTGGTGGCAGTGCGCGCCTTTTTCACATCTAGCGAGAATACATGTGCAGTTGCTACACCATCCCTCCTCTCCTACCCTTTCCCCTACCCTCCATCCCCTCCACCCATCCTCCTCCCCAGCCCTCGAGCATCACTCACTTACCCTTAACCTTCCTCCCTTATTCTTACTCCCTCTCCCCTTCCCCTCCCTTCCCTCTCCCCTTCCCTCTCCCCTTCCCCTCCCTTCCCCTCCCTTCCCCTCCCTTCCCTCTCCCCTTCCCCTCCCTTCCCTCTCCCATTCCCCTCCCTTTCCTCTCCCTTCCCTCTCCCCTTCCCCTCCCTTCCCTCTCCCTTCCCCTCCCTTCCCTCTCCCCTTCCCTCTCCCCTTCCCCTCCTTCCCCTCCCTTCCCCTCCCTTCCCTCTCCCCTTCCCCTCCCTTCCCTCTCCCTTCCCCTCCCTTCCTCTCCCTTCCCTCTCCCCTTCCCCTCCCTTCCCTCTCCCCTTCCCTCTCCCCTTCCCCTCCTTCCCCTCCCTTCCCCTCCCTTCCCTCTCCCCTTCCCCTCTTCCCTCTCCCATTCCCCTCTTCCCTCTCCCCTTCCCCTCTTCCCTCTCCCCTTCCCCTCTTCCCTCTCCCATTCCCCTCCCTTTCCTCTCCCCTTCCCCTCCCTTCCCTCTCCCCTTCCCTCTCCCCTTCCCCTCCCTTCCCTCTCCCATTCCCCTCCCTTTCCTCTCCCCTTCCCCTCCCTTCCCTCTCCCCTTCCCCTCTCTTCCCCTCCCTTCCCTCTCCCCTTCCCCTCCCTTCCCCTCCCTTCTCTCTCCCCTTCCCCTCCCTTCCCTCTCCCCTTCCCCTCCCTTCCCTCTCCCATTCCCCTCCCTTTCCTCTCCCCTTCCCCTGCCTTCCCTCTCCCTTTCCCCTCCCTTTCCCTAAACACTCTCCTCAGCCCTTACCCTCCCTCTTTACCCCTCCCAACCCCTTCCCTCGCCCCCTTACCCTCCCCTACCCCTGTCTCCCCTTCCCTACCCCTACTCCCTCCTTTGGCATGTCACGGCACTCCTAACAGTCATAGCTTAATCAAAACATCGGGGAACGAGAGAGAAGAGGAGAAAACACAAATAAAAAAGATCAATAAAAGAGGACGTGGGAGGGAAACGGAGACAAAGAGGAGACAGAAATGTAATTTTTTTTTTCTCTTTTCCATTCTTCCTTTCCTTCCTCTTCCTCTACTCACTTCTCTTGTTCCTTTCCTTTTCTTCCAATTTCTTCTCTCTTCCTATCGCTTTTTATACTATTTCCCTTTTCTTCTCTTTTCTCCATTCCTTTCATTTTTATTCCCCCTTTCCGGTTTTCCTTTTATCCCCTCTACCCTCATCTTCCCCCCTCCTATTTTTTTCTTCTTTCCTCTTCCATTCCTCATCTCTCATCTTTAGCACCTTCTCCTATTTCCTTTTCTCCACTCTCTTCCCTCCTTCTCCCATTCCCCTCTCTCTCCTCTCACCATCTCATTCCCCCATTCCTCTCTCTCTCTTCTTACCCCCTCATTCTCCCATTCCTCTCCCCTCTCACTCCCTCCTCCCTCCTACCCCCCCCTCCCCCTCCTTCCCGTAATGCGAGGGGCAAAACACGGAGATATCGCGGCAGCCGACTATCGCCACCGAGGGGATCGTAGCGTAGCACGTGGGGGCTGGTGTCATATTACCCCCTACCCCCCTACCCCCCTACCTCCCCACCCCGCAACTCCCTCTCTCAACCTCCTCTCATATATACTCCCCACACTTTGATCTTGAAGTTCTCCTCCTCCTCTTCCTCTTCCTCCTCTTCCTCCTCCTCCTCCTCCCTAGACACTTTCTATCCCTTGCTTCACACGTCTTTCTCTCACTTCTTGCCTCTCTCTCCTTCTCTCTTTTCCCCTCACTTCTTGCCTCTCTCTCTCCTTCCCTCTTTTCCCCTCACTTCTTGCTTCTCTTCTTATTGCTTTTTCTCCTCATTTCTCAACTCTCGCTTGCTATCCTTTACCTTCATATTATACTCCTCGCCCCCCTCCCCCCTCTCTTCTCTTCAGTCCTCTATTCCTAACTCCTTCTCGCTCCTTCCCCCACTTTTTAATCCTCCCTCCTTCTTATCCTTCTCCTCCTTCTCCTCCTCCTCCCATTCTTTACCTCCCCTCACCATCTCCCTCTGCGTTACTCCATCCTCCTCTCATTCATTTTTGTCTCTCTTCCTCTTCTTCTCCGCTTTCTCTCTCTCTCTGTCTCTTGTGGTGTTTCTTTTTCTCACTCACTGCCTTTACCTTTGTTTTTGCTTCATATGTATGTATGTATGTATGTATGTAGATAAGTATGTATGTATGTATGTATGTATGTAGATAAGTATGTATGTCTGTATTTATGCATGTGTGTAGTCATGCATGTACATACGCGTTGACACAAACACAAGCACGCAGATAACTAGAAGAGTGGAATGTTACTGGCTGGTAATGAAGATGACAAGGATGAAACATGCACAGATGCACACCAACAAACGCACACACACACACACACACACACACACACACACACACACACACACACACACACACACACACACACATCTTTCACTGCTGCCATTCACACTTTCTCAACGGTGGCACTTGCTACACACACACACACACTTACTAACGACCTATTACTCTTACATCATATCTCTCTGCCTCCCTCCCCCTCTCTTTCTCGAGTTCCTCTCTGTCCTTTTCCCTGACTTTCTCTCCTCCATCCTCCTCTTCTACTCTCACAATCTTCTCCCCTATTCCACCTCTTTCTCCCACAATTCTCCTCTCCTCCTACAATCTCCCCTTACTCCCTCATTCTCCGTCTTTCTCACACAGTCTTCCCCTACTCCTTTCCATAACCTCTTTCTCTCCCTCCCACGACACACACAACCTCACACCCTCGCTGTTGTTGAGATACGAGACAAATGAAGGATAACCGCATTAGTGTTTATGGTGTTCGAACCCCCATGCAACAGACTCCCTTCCTTGGTCTGAAGCATTGGATATCACTCCATTACAAGCACTGGATCCCCTTTGCAATATGAAACTCAATCCTACGACATCGTTGATGATGCTTTTATAAGTTAGTGTATAGATCTTCATTTGTTTTGTTTTTTTCCCCCTGCTTGTGTGTTTGTTTTTCTTATGGATGTTCCAAATCTGTTTCTCGTTACGATGTCGAGCGTTCTCCGAAAGGCTAGGCTAATTGAGCGTATCGTGTTAATTATAACTTCATCATGAGCTTTCGGCTCGAATCAAAATTCTCATAAGATCATCGAAGGACTTAACAGAGCTTGAATTAAGAAAGCTTTTCGTGTTAGATGATCCCTTTTATCTTTCTTTTTGTAAACATGCTTTTTGGTGTTCTGAGAAAGGGAGAGTGAGAGTGGGAGGGAAACATAGAAGGATAGACAGTTGATAGATAGACAGATGGATTGATAGACAGATAGATAGATAGAGATAGACAGATAGGTATATAGATAGACAGATAGACAGATGGATTGATAGACAGACAGATAGATAGAGATAGATAGATAGATAGATAGATATATAGATAGATAGAAAGACAGATGGATTGATAGACAGATAGGTAGATAGAGATAGATAGATATATAGATAGATAGATAGACAGAAAAAGGAAGAGAGAGAGAGAGAGAGAGAGAGAGAGAGAGAGAGAGAGAGAGAGAGAGAGAGAGAGAGAGAGAGAGAGAGAGAGAGAGAGAGAGAGAGAGAGAGAGATAGAGACCGACAGACCGACAGACAGACAGACAGACAGACAGACAAGGAAATAAAAAATAGATAGATAGATAGAGAAAAGAAGAGAAAAAAGGGACAAGGACACAAAGGAAGGAGAGGAAAGAGAGAGCGAATAAGCGAAGGGAAAGGGAGGGAGGGAGGCACAAATAGACCTTGTAGGAGACCAACGTTTTGAGCCGCGGGAGTCCGCTCGGAGGAATCGCCTGTCAGGGGAAATATTTTTTTTCGTGTGCTGTTGCTGTTGTTGTTGGTGGTGGTGGTGGTGTTGTTTTGTTGTGGTGGTGGTGGTGGTGATGTTTTTGTTGCTTTTGTTGCTGTTGTTTTTGTTGCTGTTGTCGTTGATGTGTTTCTTAATAGATCTCTCAAGGTGGGATTGAGAAGGAGGGGAAGAAAGGGAGAGTGAGAAGGGGATCGAAGGAGTGAGTGAGAGAGAGAGAGGAAGGGAGGGAGGGAGGAAGGGAGAGAAGAAAGGAGGGAAAGAGAGAGAGAGAGGGAAGGAGGGAGGGAGGGAGAGGGGGAGGGAAGGAAGTAAGGGAGGAAGGAGGGAGGGAGGAAGGGAGATAAGAAAGGAGAGAGAGAGAGAGAGAGAGAGAGGGAGAGGGAAGGAGGGAGGGAGAGGAGGAGGGAAGGAAGGAAGGAAGGAGGGAGGGAGGAAGGGAGATAAGAAAGGAGAGAGAAAAGAGAGAGAGAGAGAGAGAGAGAGAGAGAGAGAGAGAGAGAGAGAGAGAGAGAGAGAGAGAGAGAGAGAGAGAGAGAGAGAGAGAGAGAGAGAGAGAGAGAAAGAGAGAGAGAGAGAGAAAGCAAGAGAGAGAGAGCAAGCAAGAGAGAAAGAACGACACCCAGAGAAAGAACTTACTAAATGGCCAAGCAAGCAAACGAACAAACAAACCAAAAAAAAAAAAAAAAAATAGTTCTAGACGAAAAGTGGAGAAGCGGAAATCGGAAAACAAATCCAATACAGACAAGAAAGGCATAAAACAAGACTATCGCCTTTTTTAACACGAGGTCTCTCAATCTCGCGTATGCTCCACACTTAGCCTCAGTTTCCTCCCCCGCTGAGTCAGCTCGCGCGCCGCCTACCCCCCTCTCCCCCCTGTTCTATTTGTCCCTCCCCCTCCCCCCCCACCCCCAAATAACACCCTCCCTCCCTGTGTGACACCCTCCTCCCTCCCCATATGACACCCTCCTCCCTCCCCATGTGGCAACCCCCCTCCCCCCGCCATGTCCCCTCCTTCTATGCCCTAGTGATACCCCCCCCCCCCCCCGTCGTCTATCCATCCCTTCCTTCCTTCCCTTACTTTATTCTTACGCTTCCTCCCCTTCCCCCCATTCCGATGCCCCTCCCCCTTTCCCTCCCTGGTGTCTATCCCTCTATATACTCTATCCCTCCTTCATCCCCCCTCCCTCCTTCCCCTTCTTCCTCCCTCCCCTCCTCCTTCCCCTCCTTTCTTCCTCCCTCCCTCCTTCCCCTCTTTCCACCCTCCCTCCTTCCTTCCCCTCCTTCTTTCCTCCCCTCCTCCTTCCCCTCCTTCCTCCCTCCCCTCCTCCTTCCCCTCCTTCCTCCCTCTTTCCCTCCTCCCCCTCTTTCCAGACTCCTCCCTCCATCCCCTCCCCCTTTATCCACCATTCTCCAACACCCTCCCTCCCCTTCCCCTATCCTTGTTCCTCTAACCCCTCCCTCTCCCCCCCCCCTCCCTCCCCACCCCGCTCGCTCGATTTAAGGTTGAAGGATATGGTGGTGGTGGGGGAGGGGGAGGGGGAGGGGGGTAGAGGCGAGGGTGAAGTACAGAATAAGGATTAGGTCGAAAATCTTCTCGAATTTCTACGACAATATGATATATGCTTGTAATTGGTAATAAAGGTTTGGAATTAAGGAATCAAATCTTCATGGACTATTCGAGTTTAGTTTCTGTATTCAATAATGCCCTGCAACATTTGCAACACGATAACAAGATGGTTGGGAAGGAGGGATGGAGGAAACATGAAATAAAAGAAGAGGGGGGATAGGAAAGAAGGATAGACAAGAATAGCAGTAGTAGTAAGAGGAAGAAGGAATGGCAGTGAGAAAGAAGTATAAGAAGAAAGATGAGAAAGGAAAGGGAAGAAGGAAGAGAAGAAGGAGTGAGGAAAAGGGTGGAGGTCGATGGAAGAGAAAGATGAAAATAAAAAAAATAGAATAAAATAAAAGAAGATGAGGAAAAGGGGAATAAAAAAAAATAAAAAAGAAGAAGACGAAGTTGAAAGAAACGGGAACAGACGAAAAAAAAATAAAAATAAAAAAGGAAGAACAGGAGGAGAAGGAGACGGAGAAGGAGGAGGAAGACGAGGACGAGGAGGGCGGGGAGGGGGAGGGGGGGGAGGGGGGAGACGGCGCCTGTTGGAATGTTCTAAGGAGGATGTGTGTTAGTCTAGTCTTGGTTCTCGTGGAGGTTGTGTAATATTAAGCGGTGAGATCCCAAGAAGCTCTTGGACCGAAGGAGAGCAAGGGGGTGGGGGGGGAAAGGGGGAGAGTGAGGGTGTACAGTCGCAGGAGGAGGAGGAGGAGGAGGAGGAGGAGGAGGAGGAGGAGGAGGAGGAGGAGGAGGAGGAGGAGGAGGAGGAGAGGAGGAGGCGGAGGAGGAGGAGGAGGCTGGAGGAGAGGACGAAGGAGAGGAAACCCTGAGGAAGTGAGAAGGGCCTTGCTTGTTTCCCTCCGTGGGTCTTGGTGGTCGGTATGAAGAAAAATGGAAAATGATGTTGAAAGAAAGGAAAGGAAGTCGAACAGGAAGACAAAAATCGTGC
>NC_061825.1:44931076-44938576 GCF_019202785.1 Penaeus chinensis | reverse complement strand
CGTCAAATTTCTTTTAACTGACCATAAACTCGACTAGTAAGCCACATCCTAACAAACCTACAAACAAACAAACAAATACCACTAACTGAAACCCAACAAACACAATAACAAAGAAAATAACAAAAAAAAAGGGAGGGGCCAAATTTAGTTTCATGGAAGATGGACAATCTCTCAGTAGAGCCAAAAGCAAGTCATTTCCAAGAAACCATTCTCGCTTTAGCCCTCTCCGCCCACGCCCGCTCGCGTTGTAAACATAGGTACAGAATTCTTGGGATAAATCAACGCGATGTCGCTCCTATGAACATGTCGTTTAGGGGGTCATAGCTATTTCCTTGTTGCTATTGTTGTTGTTGTTGTTGTTATTGTTATTATTGTTATTATTGTTATTACTGTTATTGTTATTAACTTATATTATTATTATTATTATTGTTATTATTATTATTACTATTATTATTATTATTATTATTACTACTACTACTATTATTATTATCATTATTATCATCCTTATCATCAGTATTATTTTTATTATTATTATTATTATTATTATTATTATTATCATCCTCATCCATATAATAATTATTATCATTATCTTTGCTAATAACAATTAATATACCAGTCATTATAATCACTATTATCAATATTATTTTCATCATTATCATTATCAATATCATCATTGTTATTTCTATCAATAACAATAATGGTAATGAAAATAATAATAATAATAATATAATAATAATAATAATAATAATGATAATAATAATAATAATATTATTATTATTATTATTATTATTATTATTATTATTATTATTACATTATCATTATTATTATCAGTATTGTTATTATTATTATTATCATTATTATTATCATTGCATTGTCATCGTAAATATTGCTATTGTTCTCATCACCATCATCATCATAACCTTTTTTCTCATTATCATTGTCATTGTTATTGTGATTATAATATTATTGTTCATTGTTGCTATCTCTTTTCTTAGTATAATTTTCATTACTAAAGTTATTATTGTCATGCGTTGGTATTTTTTTATCGTTATTGTCACCATCATTACCATTGCCATTATCATTATAGCAAATGTTACTATCATTATTTTCATTACTTTTTAATCATTACTGTCACTATTATTACTCTTTTGTTTCATTGTCTTCATTTTTATAATTTTAATCACTGTTATCTATGTCGTTATCACTATCGTTCCACTATTGTCATCATCTTATTCATTATCCTTGTAGCTGATGTTGTTTTTTCCGTTGTTGGTCGACATTTAGAATTATTGTATCGTAATTACTGTTATTTAGCGTTATTATTATCACAATTTTATCAATATTATCACTATCATCATCATCATTAATAAAATCCTTGTCACTATCATCATTGTTATCACTACATTTTGTTACATTTTTGTTTTTGTTATCGTTATCATTATTGTTAGTATTACTGTCTATCATTAATATCCTATTCACTGTCATCATCACCATCATCATCATCATTACTATTTTTATCATTATTGTTATTATTATTATCATTATCATTATTATTATCATTATCATCATTATTATCATTATTATTACCATTATTATTATTAGTAGTAGTAATAGTAGTAATAGTAGTATCATCATTATTATTATTACCATCTTTGTTATTTTTGTTATAATTGTTATTAGTATTAATTATAATATCATTATTGCTATCATTATAATTATTATTGGTATTATCATTATTATAATTAATTATTATCATTAATATTACTATTGTTATTACTGTTGTTATTATCAATATTATTATCGTTAGTATCATTAATTTTGATAGTGTTACTATTTTTATTATCATCACTAAAGATATCATTATTATTATTATTATTATTATTATTATTATTATTACTACTATAATTATTATCATCAGTATCATCATCAGCATCATTATCATCATCATCATTAGCATCAATATTATTATCATTATCCCTACTATTTACTACCCAAGGACGTTTTGATTTAACTAGATTTTACCCCCCCCCCCTCAAAAAAAAGAAGAAAAAAGAGAAGAAAAGATAAAAGAAGGAAAAAAGAAATAGAGAGATAAAGAGAAAAAGAAAGAAAGAGAGAAAAAAGAAAGATAGAAGAGATAGAGAGAAGGAGAGAGAGAGAGAGAGAGAGAGAGAGAGAGAGAGAGAGAGAGAGAGAGAGAGAGAGAGAGAGAGAGAGAGAGAGAATGTATACATATAAATATATATATATATATATATATATATATATATATATATATATATATATATATAACAATCAACGGCCCCCACCAGGCCTTTTACTCACTACTTGGTAAGCCTTTTACCCCAAACGGTATAAAATGACCAATCTCTCATACACGTACAACTACGATTTAATGTCTGAATCATAATGCATGGCAGCCATAAGTCATCATAGCCCCTATCTATACGAACTGACATAAAATACACACAAATACTTGATATCAATAATATACTTACACGAAGTATGGTGAAAACAGAAACAAAAATGTGCCACGAACTTTATTGCAGATCATCCATTAAGTTATTAATGAAAGGCTCTCTTGAGTCGAAACCTGATCGACTGATTTACGTTACATAATTATAATGGTAATAATGATAATAATAATAATGAAAGAAGAAAAAGAAAAAGAAGAAGAAGAAGATTTCTTCGCCATCATCAATTATAACTGCTGCAAGAGCTGTTGTTGTTATTACTGTTATTATTTACTTACTTTTCTTATATTTACTATTTTCATTGTCATCATTATCAATATTTTCAATGTTATCATTGCTATTATTATTATTGTTATTATCAATTATCATCATTATTATTATTATTATTATTATTATTATTATTATTATTATTATTATTATTATCATTATTATTATTATTATTATTATTATTATTATTATTATTATCATTATTATTATTATTATTATTATTATTGTTGTTGTTGTTGTTGTTGTTGTTCTTTTGTTATTGTTATCATTATCATTATAATAATAATAACAATAATAATAAAAATAATAATGATAATAATGATAATAATAATAATAATGATTATTATTATCATTATAATTATCATTATTAATATTTTTATCATTACTATTATTATTATCATTATTACCATTATTTTCCATATTATCATTATTATTTCTTTTGTATTTATCATTGCCATTATTTTTTTTATTATTACTATAATTTCTCTTATTATTATTATTATTAATCTTATTGCTAATATGGACATTATCATTATCACTGTCATTGTTATTATTATAAACATTATTATCATTATTATTATTATTATCATTATTATTATCATAATTCTTAGTATAATGATAGCAATGATAATGATAATAATAATAATGATAATAATGATAATAATGATGATAATAATAATAATGATAATAATAATAATAATAATAATAATAATGATAATGATGATAATACTTGTTATTATTATCAACACATTATCACTACTAACAGGATTATAATCATTATTATTATCTTATCATTATTAATTATCATTATTCTCTTTCTCATTCTCATTCTCGTTATTATCATTAGTTTATTGTCATTATTATCATTATCATTACCATCAACATAATTACTATTTTGATTGTTATTATTATTATTATTATCATTATTATCATTATTATCATCATTATCATTATTATCATTGTTATTATCATTATCATTATTATTATTATCATTATCATTATTATTATTATCATTATTATTATTATTGTTATTACTATTACCATCCTTATTATCAGCATTGTTATTATCATTGTTGCTGTTGTTTTCATTATCATTATAATTATTATCATTATTATTAGTGACATTACTATTGTTGTTATTATCATTATCACCACTATTAGTACTACTTTTATTAGTGGTATTATTATCATTATCACTATCGTTGCTATTGTCATCATCATCATCATCATCATCATCATTCATATTACCATTTTCCTCGTTACTTTCATCATATTGTTATATTTATTATGATATTTATTCTATTATTTCCGTTACTATTGTTTCCAGTCTTCTTCTTATTGCTATTATATTTTTATCTTTACTATCATTATTCCTATTATTAATATTCATATTTACATTATTATTTTTATTGTTGTTGTTGTTATCATCATTATTATTATCATTATCATCATTATTGTTTTTATCATTATCGATTGTCATTATCATCTTTATCATTGTTATTATTCAACATTATTGCTGTTATTTTTATCGATATCATTAGTATTAATAGTATTACTATTACTATCATCGTTTTATTATTATTATTATTATTATTATTACTATTATTATTATTATTGTTATTACTATTAATATTATTATCATTATTATTATCATTACCATTACCATTATTATCATGATCATCAAGATTATTATCATTAGCATCATTACTATTGCTACTGTCATGGTTTCTGTCATTGCTATTATAATTATTATCATCATCATTATAGTATCTATAGCATTATTATCCTAGTTATTATCTTACCATTACCATCACTATTAGTACGAATATTAGTATTATCATACTTATCTTTAACATCAATATCAGCTGCATTAACACAACCACCTGCACCATTATCAGTATTGTCGTTACTACTGATATGGTAATAATTGTTGCCGCTAGCACATTTACCTAACAATATCTACGGTGATAAATTTCATGAAAGATTGATTAATGATGTTAAAACCTAAAGAGCATATTTATGAATATTATATATATATATATATATATATATATATATATATATATATATACGTGTATATATATGTGTATATATATGTGTGTGTGTGTGTGTGCGTGTGTGTGTGTGTGTGTGACTGTGTGTGTGTGTGTGTGTGTGTGTGTGTGTGTGTGTGTGTGTATTCATGTGTCGATGTATATATCTTTTCCCTTTTCTTTTTTTGTTTTCTTTTTTTTTTTTGTACCTGCAAACCATCAATACAGAGTGCAAGCAGTTCTACTTTCAAGATAAAAAAAAATGTGCCTAGATATATTTGGATTCCAAAGGAAAGCGAACTGAATACATAATTTTATTTTGCTTTATATTCCGTTATATATATATTTTTTGTATAATCCTTTATGCAATTTAGATAAATGAAAACAAACAAAAATAACGAGACTAATAAACATCTTCCTGAGCTTGTGCTTTGTGATTATATTATTCCATCAGGATTGTAAGAATAACTTCCATCTGTTTTAGGGCATATATGAGGTAATTTCACGCTTAAAAAATCCTAAGAATGCTATCCGGAATTATTCAAAAAAATCTCAAGCGAACCATTTCTCATATTCTTGTAATATCCTAAAACATAAAAGACAAAACAACCATATGCAGAACAACAGTATTAAAAGCAAAATGACAACAAATCAATTATGAAATAATAAGAAGCGTTAAAGGAAACTTGAGAAATAAGAGAGCGAAAAAAAAAGGTTTTGTGCCGGCTTTCTCTCCAACCGTCATGGCCGCCTCCGCCTGGTGTGATGGCGGCGAGCCGGCTTCTCCAGAGATAACAGCCGCTGATAGAAATATTATCTCTACGCTGCATCTTAGTCTATATTTCGAATTCTTTTGTTGGAATTTAGATAATGTATTTAGAAACTAAATATTCCTGTGTTGGAAACCGTAAAAAAAATATATATATATATATTGTTAGCTACAAGTCGAAAAGATGGAAATGTTATCACACCAAACGCCGCGCAGCTGACAGGCGAAATCTACAACCCCTGCTACTGGCGGTGTAGTAACAGGATGGCGTTCCACATTGCCACATCTTTCTTCTCTCTCATCCTGAAGTGTTAAATAACAGCCTGGTTGTCGCCTCGCCACAGTACGACATGTCTCCTTTGCCTCGGTCGGCAGTCGGGTCGCTGGGCCGGCCGACCCCACGCGCTGGTCTACGGGTCGTGACTGGCGGGACCGCGTTGGAAGACCCGCGGTCGTAAATGTGCTTATGTTAATGGACACAAGGGGAGGGCAGTAGGTAGGGAGAGGCTGAGGGATGGGAAGGGGCGTTTGCGATAAGGGTATATCGTATGTCGCGTTTAATGTGATATTAGTTAAGGCATTAGTATCCACATGCACATTACACACACACACACACACACACACACACACACACACACACACACACACACACACACACACACACACACACACACATACACACACACACACACATGTATGTACACACTACTAAAACACACACAATATTCGTATATGCTTGCATATACAAGATCATACAGAAGCACACATTGATATTTAGTGATAGATATAATTAACAGATCAATTTTCTTTTCTATTTCTCAGTGTGCACTCAACTAAAGGGTACAACTGATCAACTATTTTCATTTCTATGCAGAGATCATATTTCAATCAACTGGCATAAATTAATCGTTGGTTTTGGATACGGCAGTTGGAAATCCTGTTTTCAAATATTTATCGCCTTGCCTTTCCATATCCTAAAACAAAAAAAAACAAAAAAAAAAAAAAAAATGATATGACTGCTCGTAAGTAAATAGATAAATAGATATAATGAGAGAAAAATAGGTCGGTGGGTAGGTAGCTAGGTAGGAAGGTAGGTAAGTAGGTACGTTAGGTAAGTAGGTTGGACAGATAGGTATGGCAGAATGGAGGTTGGTACATAAATAGATAGGTAAGTAAACAAATAGATAGATAGAGCGATAGATAGGTAGAGGTGGAGGTATATAGGTAGATATATATATAGATAGACACAGATAGGTAAACAGACAGATAGGTAGATGTTATAGACAGAACCATGTAAGTAAATAGATATGTACAGTATAGCTCTCTCTATATATATCCAAGGCTTATAGCAATCCGAAGATCTAAACTATCTCAAGGGAAAACAACATCGAGAGTGAAGATCAAGAGACTAGATTCAACATTGACCACAACGCTACACTAGCGATCCCTTGACTAAATATTGATCAACTTTGTCACGTAAATATTTTGCATTGTCTCACGGCGAAGAGGACACATGCACTCACCTGCGTACACAGTATTGAGGGACTGGACGCTCTGTTTAGCGGGATGTGGTTGGGAATCATCTCCGTTTGTACTGCACTGTATCCGGTGGTTGGTGGAAGGAGAAGGAGAGAGAGAAGAGATGGAAGAAGGAACAGTGATAGTTATTTATAAGAGGGGAGAGGTAGGTAGTATGTGAGGTTTGGAGGAAGAAGAAGAGGACTGAATAAAGAGACGAAGGATCGATTTTAAGAGGAGAAAGAAATAGTAAAACAAGAATTATAGGAGTAACAGTGGAGGGTGATTGAAAGGGAAATACGGTCATGTATAATGAAAGATAAAACTATTAGAAAATACTATTTTTTATTAAATCATTATCAATATCTTCACATGAGTTTCTTGATACAACACACAAGATTTACAAAAAAAAAAAAAAAAAAAAAAAAAAAAAAACGGA
>NC_061825.1:44918576-44926076 GCF_019202785.1 Penaeus chinensis | reverse complement strand
TGATGATGATGATCTGGTGATGATATCGTGGATAAAAGTGACGAAATAGTTACGGTGATATCAAGAACGGGAATAAAGATGATAATGATGACAATAATGTGTAATGATAATTATACTAAGATGTCAGTAATGATAATCATAACAAAGATTAAGTTGATAATAATAACAGGGATGATTCTGACAATGCTATTGATGATGGGGATGCAAATGATATCAACACTCATGGTAAGGATAAGACTGAGACTATAATCATGAAAATACTGATAATGATACCAATAACCTTAAGGGTACTAGGGATGATTGCAGTAATAAGGAGAAATCATATCATACTAAATAACATTTGTGTCAATGGCAATGCTAATAATCGTACTATTTCTAAAGACTTGAAAAGAGATATAATTTAAAAAACGCGGTAATAGTAATGGCGTTACTTACCATGATCACAACAAAGATAACAATCTTAGATATAATAACGATGACAGTGATACTAACAACAAACATAACAAGGTAATAGCAATAACGATAGCAGTGGTAATGGTCATGCTGTTGTTGATAATAAAGAGATAGTAATGATAGAAATGATGAAGATGACATCATTAAAAAAACAACAATATTAGCAATAATAACACCAGCAAAAATAATGATGATCATGATGATAATAATGAAAACAATAATGAAAATGATCATATCAATAATAATAATAATAGCAATACTGATAATACAGTAATATCAGTAACAACAATGATACCACTAATAATGATAAGATGGAAATAACAATAATGAATTAGTGAATTAGTAATGAGAACAATAATGGTAATGATAATAATATTGTAATCATCATTATCATTAATAATATTAGTGATAATGATAATGATAACACTGATAATAATGGTGATAATGAACATGATGATAATGATAGTAATATAATTAATTATAGTAACAGTAATGACAATGATAATGATAATAATGATAACGATAATAATGAATGACGATGATGATGAAAACGACGACTTTGATAACGAAATCAGTAATAATGATGGTGATATTGATGGCCATGATGTTGATGGAAATGAAGAGGAGGAGGAGGAGGAGTATAGTGATATTGATAGTGATAATGATCATGATGGTGTTAATAATGAAGAGGAGAAGGAGAAGGATTATGATGATGATAATCATTATTAAAATAAGATTAGAATAATTAAAATGATAATAATGATATAATGATAATGGTAGTGATAACGATAACAATGATAAATGATAATTATAATAACAACAATAATGGTAATAATAATAATAATAATGATAATACTTATAATAATAATAATATTAACAATAGTAATAATAATGCTAATTGCAAAAACAATAAGGACAATGATGTTAATAACAATAATTATAGCAACAATAATAAACATTTTGATAATAATGATAATTATAATGATAACAACAAGAATAACTATAACAATAATAATAATCATGAAAGTGATCATAATGATGATGATGATGATGATAATAATAATAATGCTAATAATGCTAATAATAATAATAATAAAAATCATGTTAATAATGCTAATAATAATGCTAATAATAATAATAATAAAAATCATATTAATAATAATAACAATGATAATAATAATAATAAGGATAATGGTAATGATAATAATAATAATAATGGACATGGTAAAAATGATAATAATAATAATAATAATTATAATAATACTACTAATAATAATCATCATCATCATCATCATCATCATGATATAAGTGATAATAATAATAATCATAATAATAATGATAATAACAACAACAACAACAACTAATGAATGATAACAATAATAATGATATTAGTAATAATAATAATGATGATAATAATAAAAATTATAACAAAGATAATGATAATGATAATATTAATATTAATAACAGCAACAACAATAATAATAATAATAGTAATAATAATTGTAATGATAATAATAACAACAGCAATGATAATGACAGTTATAATAATAATGGCAATAATAATAACGACAATGATAATGATAATAATTGTGATTATATAGTTATAATAATGATTATAATAGTAATAATAATAACAATAATAATGATAATGTTAATAATAATAATAGGAATCATTATAACAATAATATTGATAATGATGCTGATGATGATAATGATAATGATAATGATGATAATAATAATAATAATAATTATAATAATAATAATAATGATGATGATGATAGTAATGATAATAGCAATAATAATAATAATGATGAAGATAATGACATCAATAATCATAATAATAATTACAATGATAATAACAATAATGATAATAATAATAGTAATAATAATAAAATCTATAATAACATATATTATGATAATGATAATGATAATAACATTAACGATGATAATGATTATGAAAACAATGATAACAATAAAAAATATAATAATGAAATCAATAATGATATTGAAAAAATCTTAATGATATTGATAATAATAATTATGATAATAATAATAACATGAATAACAATCATTATGATAGTGATAAAAGTAATAATGATGATAGTAATAATTAGAATAATAACAGGAATAATAATAGTAATGATAATAACAACAATGATACTAATGGCAATACAAAGGATGATAATGATGAAATAATAATCAACATAATAATAATAATAATAATAATAATAATAATAATAATAATGATAATAATAATAATGATAATAGTAATAATGATAATAATGATTATAATAATAATTATGATAATAATAATAATAATAATAATAATAATAATAATGATAATAATGATAATAACAATAATAACGACAATAATGATAATGATGATGACGATCATAGTGATGATGATAATGAAGATGACGGTGAAGATGATGATGGTGATGATGATGATGGTGATGGTGATGGTGATGGTGATGGTGATGATGATGGTGATGGTGATGATGATGATAATGAGGATGATGCTGATAAGGGTTATGATGATAATACTAAATTGTGCACAACAGTAATCCCTAACACAATAATGATAATAATGATAATAATGATAATATTTATAGTATTATCAACAACAATAGCAATGATGAAAATAATGATGATAATTACGATGGTGATGATGATAATGAAGATGAAGATGAAGATGAAGATGGAGATGAAGATGAAGATGACGACCATGACGACGATGATGACGATGATGATGATGAAGATGATAATGATAATGATAATGATAATGATGATGATGATGATTATGATTATGATTATGATGATAATGATGATGATGATGATGATGATGATGATGATAATGATAATGATGTGATTATGATATGATAATGAAAATAATGAACTGATATGATGACGATACTCATCATATCAGTTACTAACAATAATAATAATGATGACAAGACACCACTTACAATGATAAGAATAATGATGACAAGACTTAGCAGAAAAAAAAAAAAAACAGTAGCATGAACAATAGGAAGATGACAGTGTCGTCACATCCTTTAGAATTATTGCATAACTTAATAACTTTATTATGACATATGAAAGACTTGATAACAGTGTTGCGTCAAAATATCATTATTTGTAGCTCATTTACCATTATCATTGCAGCTTCCACTTGCACCCTTGTTATGTTGATGATGTAAGAATGGTAGGGAGTATCTTATAACAATGAAGATGCAAGTAAATGGAATGGAATGTTAAAAAAAAAGAAAATTGAGTATACATGGGGGCGTATACTCTCAGCCCTTATGCAGTGACTAGGAATGCCATAGTTCTCTTATATCAGACACGTAAGTCCTCCAAAAACAACTTTCAGAATAATCTTGTCTGATAACCTAGCCAGTCGAAGGGTTGTAGACCAGTTCCTCAAGCGCTCTGTGTTATATTTGGTGTTCAGGTATGTGGATACTGTGTGTGAACAAGGCATCTGCCGACAGATGGCTCCACCACCTGACCACAGGAAGGGCTATCGTATCATGTATTAATACTGCTATCATCTGACATCGCTCGGTTTCGACACTAGTTTTTTCTTTGTGAGAAGTGAGGCAGTTGTGAGTATGGTCTGAGTTGCTATATATTAGTACTTTTTGTGAGGGAAACTTGTGTTTGCGGAAAAAGCTTCTGAAATATACAACTTGGCACTGTGCCAAGTATGGAAATAGTTATGCACGATGGACCGATGTTCCGAACGGAATGTCCAGAGGTTTTGTTCATGAGTTATGTAGACAGTGCTAAGCCACATGACTGATAGGACGGCGTTGGTCAACCGCCTTACAAGATGGCGGGTCACTTCATCCAGGTGGGGATGCCGCCTCTTCAGTTGTTGACAAATATGATTTACTTCCGGGATGACACCGGCCTTGGTGGGTATTCCCGCTGAGGACAGTCAGAATCATTAACTTTCCTCGCGGGACAGTGTCAAAATGGCGGCCATAATAATCCTGTCGGCAGGGATCTGGAGGCGCGTCATGGCGAGAGGTGTGCTCCTCGTACCTGTTCGGCAGGAAATGGCGGCCGGGAGGTAGCCAATGCCACATGTGAGCCCGCGAGGCCCCGCCCCGAGCGCCCCGGCGGCCAATCAGCCCCGAGCAGGTGCCCGTACCTCCGGACGAGCGGGTTGTGCGGGCCTAACGGTGCCTAGTAGCCCTTGGCACTGTGTGAGGGCCCGCCGGGACCTGCACGCGCGGCACCGGCATGGCACATACCACCACCCGCGCGCCCACACCACCCACCGCCCGATAGTGAGTATATCGTATATCCTCACGCCTTTCCTACCACTGAGTACGGGCATGGGCCTCCCACGCCCACGGAGGGTGTTAAGGACAGTGCTGTGGCCGGCAGGAGTGGGAGTCACAGTGTGGCTAACATGGGCACGGCACCCGAGGTGGGGTGCCGCGGACACTAACGCCACCTGTGCCCCCCCCTCCCCCTCGCACTGCCCCTCCTTCTGGAACCCCCAAACCGACTCTGGATAAGTATATCTAGGAATCGGATAAGCTGCAGTGTTCGCGATGCCCTCAGTTCACACGCCAGGGAAGGGCGACGATGTACGCGGTTTGCAATGCATTCGGTGGTGTTCTCAGTGGCCTTATTAGTGTCAGAAAACGTCGAACGAGAAAGCAATAAAGCCTCTTGTTTCGCACTGCTTGGCTCTTTCGCCATCCGGGGGCTTGCGCGATGGCATTCAAGCGAATTATTTCCTGCTTAAATGCTGTTTCATAGGGTAGCATAATTTGTATATGTAATGAGGTTAGTGCACCACAAATATCACATAACTCTGCGTGAGAATGCACATATAAACATACTACAAATATTATCTACAGAATAAGAAGTGTAGCGCATCATCAAGGTCACAGGGTCCACACGTACGGATACTTTATCCCTCATCGTAACATACATACATACGTTTCACTTGTTTCATCATATCCTATTAATTCATTCATGTTGTTTTGTATCAAAGCCGTTAGTATAATGAATGTCAAAACACATTACCGTATGCACTGGCATTAGAACCCTACTACTGTGCACAACTTTTTTATAAAATGTTTTTTATCGGACATACATTATCCTGCACAGAATCACCTATGCACATTTAACAACAACCAAAGTGTACATACATGTCCCCAACACACTCTTGCAGCCTCCGACCTGGCATACTAAACTCTGTGTCCATGTTGCTAATCCCAAATATTTCCGCCGCAGGTCCAAGGGTCCAGCGCTTGTCCGCGCCAGTATGCGGCGACACTGAAGGGCTCCTTCCGCGCTGACCTGGCTGGAAGGAGCTGTGACCTGACCTGACCTGCAACCAAAGAGTTAGAAAGTGAGATTATGCTTATTAGCTTCTGAAAGTGCCTTTGCTGCTGAATATAACAACACGTGTGACAGTGATATGACTGGTAGAGAACATTAGGTTAATCGTTTCCTCGAGAGCGCCATGTGAGCTAGTCATGGGGCCGATTCGTGCCTTCGTGCGCCCCCCTCACGGAACCGCCCCGGGGGAGTCGGTCACCACAGCCAGCCTCTTCAGCCCCTCGCACCACCAGGGCTTCTCCGCACGCCACCGCCCCTTCGCCGCCCACGCCACGTCCCCTTCCCTCGGCTTGCACCACCACCATCACCACCACCACCTCCCGTGTGCCGCCCATGTCAGCCCGTCTTCCCTTGGCGCCCATGACCAGCTCTTCAACCCCCACGCTTGTACCTCTCCCGAGCCCCCGCGCGTGGGTCTAGGATCTTCGCTTGGGTCCTCCGAGACGCCGCCGCCTCCTCCTCCTGCGCGGCCGTGCAGCCCTCACCGACACTTTAAGAAGATCCTGCCCCCAGGAGCGGCTGCGGCACTACAGCTCCCGCAGCACCCCCGCTTTTCGCTGGTGCGTTCCGACACTGCGTCGGGAGGACCCGTCGGCACGGGGGACGCTGGGGTGAACAGCTGCGGCGACGCCTTCGAGAGTAAGCAGCAGCAGCGGAAGCAGCAGCAGGATGACAAGGCCAAGGAGAGGAAGTGCGCCTTTAGGTTCGAGGAGAGTTACAAAGAATGCAAATGGAAAATCTGTGACGAATGGAGGAGGGAAGACAAGGAGGAGAGTGACTGGAAAAAAGACATTGCAGGAGGCAAGTGGAAGAGAGATTTCGATAAACACAAGTGGAATAAAGCGTATAGTGAAGTTAAATGGAAGAAGGAAAATAGTTACAAGTGGAAAAAGGAGAGACATGACGTTGGGTGGAAAAAGGATAAGGATGAATTTAAGTGGAAGGGAGAGAGGGCTACGCTGGCCACGTGCGTCACGCCAGAAGCCAAGTCCGACATCACGTCGCCCTCCCAGGTGGCGCTCGAATTCCCCTTCTCAGACGAGGAAGACGAAGGCGACGACGAGAGCGGCAGCGGAGGCAGGCGCGCCGACGGCAGCAGGCACGAGGCGTGGCCCATCTCGGACATCGTGGAGACGGAGGACGAGGAAGGGGAAGACGTCGCACGGAATAGCGAAGCGTATAATCAGGGAGCGTGGGAGAAAGAGGGAGAGAAGGCAGGCTCAAGAACAGGCAAGGAGAGCGAAGGAGAAGCCGTGGCCGGGCTGAGTAATGCTAGTCCAGAGAATCACAATCTAGTCATCCGCGCTGTGGTCGCCCCAGAACACGCTCACACCAGAGTACCTGAACACACGGCCAGTGGTAGCAGAGCTTCCCATGCAAGTGAAAATCCGTTTTGCAAGCGCCCGGGCTTGTTGCAAGAAGAAGATGAGTGCTCGAGGATGCGCGAGAGCCAAGGGACCTCGGGCATCGACAGGAGCGACGGAGAAGAGGACCTCGACGCCGACAGGAAGGATGACGAGGGGGACGTCCCGCGGGACGGCGTGAGGGCGACGCAGCGCCTTCGTCCTCGCAGCTACAGGTAAATCCTCGAATGGTTTGTAAACACGGTCACGCTGATTCATTAAGAAATAAGGGCGTGCGAAGAGTCTCCTTCCACTATTATATCAATGTTACACCACA
>NC_061825.1:44893576-44901076 GCF_019202785.1 Penaeus chinensis | reverse complement strand
ATTTACTTATCTAGCTGTCTATTTACTTATCTGTCTATTTATTATTTCTATTTGTTAGATATTTGATTTTCTTATTTTTTGAAATATGGCATTTTTTAATTTATTTTTTTAGATTAGGTTATTCCATGATTTGGGTCTGGTTTGGTCTTGTTGTGTTTTTCTTTAAACTTTTGTAGTCATTATTTAGGTTTCTATTTTAAGATTCCATTTGCTAAAATCACATTTGGGTTTCTTTTCTTTATCGTTCTATGGCGGGTCAACCTTATTTGGTTTCTAGCTATGGTTTCTAGTTTACAGTGCAGAACCCCGTAAAGCCTGTCAACGATAGCTAGTACTTTATTATGGCAGTCTTTCAATCCTGCTGGGAAATCTTCCTCGACAAATTCCCTTCGCGATAAGGCCGACTAACTCCCCTCTGGCTTCCAGAACCCTCCTCCTTGGACACGAGTGAGGAAGTGTCGGTGACGCCCAAGTTCAAGACGACGCTGCTCCACCGTTACCTCAGCAACTCCTTCGAATCCCCGGGAAGACGCGAGGACGAAGGAAGCGTCGTCAGGCCAGCCACCGCCTCCAGCCCGCCCTTAGGAGAGGAATCCAGGGCCGCCCACGATCCTTACGCCTCACCCGTGACGCTCAAACCTTCCGTGCTGCCGCTGTGCACATCAAGCCCTAAGGATAACATCCAGGCTCGATGGAACACGTCCTTTGAGCACGTTAAGGATACCACGGTGCTGGTAGCCAGGAAGGTCTCCCAGGGCAAGGCCGAGCACAGGATGAAGTGCGGGAGGACTCCGCTGCTGATGGATGGCAAAATGGAGCCCTTGAAGAGATCCTTCAGTGACTCTTTGAACGAGGAGGACCTTCACTCGCCGGCCGCCAAGAGACAGAGGTCGACAGAGCCATCTGTCGAATGGCTTCACCAAGCTTCGACGTCTCAAGAACCCGCTTCTGTCGTCTTGTATCGCCGTCGATCGGAGGCGTGGGCCGGCGCAGGGGCTCCGGCCAGCAGCAGCAGCAGCCTCCACCTATCTGCCTGGAACGCCCACACAATATGTGGCGACAGCAGGTCCTCTGGTAGGGTCAAAGGTCAAATCCCTTCTCGTTTTAAAGTCATCAAATCATCTCAAATTATTTACATTCCAGATTTTATCTTTTGAGAACGTGATCTTCTTTCTAGCTTTATTTCCCAGTATGAATTTCCAGTATATCTTTCATCTTTGAAACATATCTTTTAATGTTTTTGCTTGGTTATATTTCATATTGTAAGAAATGAAACCACAATGACAGTGCAAGACTCATTCACTTGATTATTCGTAAAATGAATATTCAAATGAATATTTCCATACCATTTAAATGATTTGCATACTTACACAGTTTGCTAATTGATTTATCACTTCAACGTTTCCTAATTGTCTCACTGATATGGTAACATTGCAGATGATGATGGTAGCGACGAGCAGTGCCTCCGACAGCCTGAGGAGCTGGCGGCTGCCTATACACTCATGCAATTGCAACATATGTAACGCACGTGAGGCAGTCGTGTAGCGCGTGGCACATATGGCCAGCTGCAGCACGTGTGGTGCATTTGGCGAGAAATGCGTGCAACATATGGGCAGCTACCAGCGTCAAGCACATGAGCTGGACGAAGTGGCTCATCCGCTGCAGCTTACTTCAAGAGCCTTGTTATGCCGTCGGTTAGAAAAGCTTGTTCGTTAACCGTCTCATTCCGCTTGTTCTGGTCAAGTCGCTGTGTTCTCTCAGCTTATTGCCCCTGCCCCTTCCCCCCATAAAAATGAGGAGAGAAAGCAGGAAAAGGAAAGGAAAGTTCTCACCATCCTCGATCTGGAGAGGGCATTTCCTGCTTGGTCTTTCGGAGAGCAGCTGTGTCTTCCTAGATGTGTTTCCTCGTCTGAAGTGCCTTTTTTGCGAAGGGGGCGACGGGGGCGGGGGGATATTTGGAAATTGTTTCTCTTCTCTTCCTCAGCTCCTCTTTGGACTCCTTCAGATTTCTAGATAGAAAGAAAGGAAAAAAATAAGCCGTGTGTGAATTGTGCCGTCCTTATACTCCCTCTTTGTGATACTTTAAATCCCACGAAGATTTTTTTTCTAATGCTCATATTATATAATGCATCTTTGGTGTACTTGAATGTGAATATTTAAAAAAAAATGGACTGTTTGAATGTACATTCGAGTTCCATATACAAACTTTCTTCTAGGAGTTGTTTGTCTAATATGTAACTCTGTCTGGTGAGTGAAAGAATTTAGATGATAAAAAGCCGGGAGAAGAGGTAATTTTCCCCACAGTACAACTCCTGTGTACAAATAAGAAATGCCTGAACAATAGACGCTATTTTTTGCGAGAAAAAAAACTTCGGGACATAGCAGTGCCTAGTTCTTACATGATGTGAAAATATTTAGTATCTTCGAAGTGATTTCTTTTCTTCCTCATCACCTAGTCGGACGTGAACGTAGCTCGTACATCCAGTGCACTTGTAGAAGAACTTTTGCGAAGTGTGCCCCTCACATCTCTTCTTGCAAGTAGTGATCTAAGAGAATGAACTAAGCAAGCACCAAACCAGCCGTGACACACCAAGGAAATTGAATGGAAGAACATCTGATGGTTTCTCATTATCATTAAATTTGCCCAGCTCATAAGCGGGACCAACAGTGAGTAAAATCGTAACCACACTCCACATCTCGACTAGGGAAGTAGCTGGGCTATCTCCAGTCTTTTTTTTTTTTTTTTTTTTTTTTTTTACTGTATTTTTTTTTTCTGTTTCCGTTATTACAGTCACTTCAAAGCAGGTCTTTGAACGGTTATAACCATCACTAGCAATATAGCGTGATCACGAAGGTATTTCTGGTTTACGTTTTAGTAAGCTGGTGCGCACATCCGCAGGGGCAATCGTTTGTGATTTACAATATTTATTGCGTCTAGTCTTTCAATAACTGCGTTTCCATGGAGAACTGTTATTGGATGTTCTGACTGACAGTGTAGAAATGCTTTTACAATACAACTGAGAAAATGCATTCACTTCCATGGAAAATGAAATGACATGATGGAGCATATTATGTTCCTTCAGCAGTGGCTGCTTGTATTATTTTTGCAGTGCCTTCAAGATGCCACGAAGTATACAGGAATTTGTGTGTAGACTCCCGATTGTGACGCCTAGTCAGATGGTAAATGGTCACCCTCTCCAGGGATGTGATCAAGCAACGTCTTTTCGAAAAGAACGCTTGCTGACTGTTACAGAATCAAGCTAGTCAAAACAGATTGTAAATATTTACCTTTTTCTCTGCCTTAGTTCTGTATACCCTTATGGTTCTGCACATCTTTTCCTATATGAAGCAAACCCTGAAATATATACTAGTCAACAAGAAAAAAAACAAAAAACAAACCGGAACAGTCACTCAACAAGATCTAGTCAAAAGGGGACAGGTAACCATTTCTGATTACTGCGCCGCGACCTCCAACCTGCCTCCCAAGCCAACTGAGAGAGATCCATTCGCAGGAAAGCAGGATTATGTCCGTCTTGCATGGTCCTCCTTCCAAGTCTATCCTTGTAAGGTAATCCTTGTAAGGTCATCCTTCAAGGGCTATCCTTCTAAGACCCTCCTCCTAAAGCCATTCTTCTAGGGTCATCCTTCGAAAGGAAGGATTTCGAGAGAAGGAAGAGGAACTTTTGACTTTTAGACACTGTCGTCTCTGTTCAATGGGAGTTCCTCATTTCTCTTCCCTGATAACAATTGTCATTTTTAGTTCTTTCTGAAATGACATCAGCGTATAGTTCATCTCACAATTGTTTTATCAGTTTTAGGATGGTTTAACGATGATACAAATATAACTGATGGAAGCATTATTGATGTGGCTCTCTCATGAGCTGTCAACATGCTTGTCTCCAAAAGATTGAAACTAACAACACCAGCGATAATTCCTAATTATGTCTGCGTGTCATTAACTGCCGTCATTATTAGTCTACCAACTAATAGCCAATTGATATAACAACCAATTACCGAAACTACGCATAACTCTGACCTGAAACCAACTCACACAGCCGACAATCACATCTTGTTTAAGAGGCGTCAACCCTCTCTCATCATTATTGTTCACTTCTTTTCTTTTGAAGGCAACCAGTACTATAAAGACAGAATTTAAGGATGAGACTGTAAATATGTTAGTAACAAATCAAACATTAAGCAAAATATCTGTAAAGCTCTCAACAAAAAGTCATACTAAATCAAAATATTTTGCAAAAACGTTAGTGGAATATTTTCAGTCATAGATATTTCCCTTCATCCTCATTGGTGATTCACCCATTCGTCCATATATGTTAAGTTATATCCAAATATCGATTAGAGAAGTAGGACAATTAACAGTAATCTTTAAGAAATGAAATCGAGAAGTTATGAAACATTTCTCCTTCAAGAGGCAACCTAATTTAAATAAACAAAGGAGAAGGCAAAATTCCCTTTCAGTGGTTCAGTTCATGAAGAATATCATATTTATTATGGTTCTCAGAAAAACTGAAGCTTGACATATATTTTACCTCAGCCTTTCCTTCTTTATTTGCCTAAATAGTCACTGGTCTTTGAACATATCTGAGAGTTGATTGATTTACTGATAAATAACATTTATGATGCATAAGATGATTTGCTTCAAACACGTTTCTTGCACCTTTTATCACACCTATCATCACTGCCTTAACTTAACTTATAGGGTAACTGTTACTGCTATTTCTACTGCTGCTATTACTACCACTTCTAATACTGCAGTTACTACTTTTACTAATACTGTTATTACTGATCGTACCTTTACCTACTATTACTACTCTACTGTCAACACTACTACTGCTACTATTTTTATCACCATTACTACTACTACTACCATAGCTGATGCCATTACTCCTCCTCTTCCCCCCCCCCCCTACTCCTCCTCCTCCTCCTCCTCCTCCTCCTCCTCCTACTACTACTACTACTACTACTACTACTACTACTACTACTTCTTCTACTACTGCTACTACTACTACTACTGCTACTACTACTACTACTGCTACTACTACTACTATTACTACTACTACTACTATTACTATTACTGCTGCTGTTACTACTACTATTAATACTACTACAATAACTGCTTATACTACCGGTTATTTTTTTCTGAAACGTATAAAGTATATCCCTCTTCTTTTGCTACATCTGTTTATTTTAGTTAGCACTGTTACTTCTTGGGCAGCAATAGACATTACCTTTTTTCTACCTTCCTTTACTTCACTTATGTTATTTTTATCGATACTTTATAAATTATGTTATTACATTTATTAAAACTGTCATTACTATTATGAATATATTATTTCAATTATTGTTGTGTAATTGGGAATGTATGTTTTTTTGTCAATGGATATTATCATTATCATTATTCACTTAACTTTACTGGAGAGCATTGATAATGCATATAATCGCGCTAGTTATAGTTTTTTTTTTTTTGTCAATTCACCGTTAACATTTATTAGTATGAACTATACATTCAGCCATCAACTGTTATTTTTCCATGTGACTAATTTCCTACAAACTATCAAACCTATCGACTATATTCTTCCCACTTGTTTCTAACTTTATTTTCACTTTTCACTTTCCAACTGTCCCACTACATTTTTCCATCTGCATCGCCAAAGTACCACTCACAACACTAATCATTCAAATGTACGTGGAAACTTTCACTATCATTACTATTAACAACACTAACCATCTAACAACTAATATATTTCCTTATAATGCGGCTACCACTAACAAAGTGTATGAATTCTCAGTGCTTTTTTCCTGCATACTTTCAGTGCTACTAACAACAATAATAAACACATTCTATAACCTCTTACCACACGTCACATCGTTTAACAATTCACATAATCTCCTTCATATTGTCATTACTACTAACAAAACTAATTTTTTTAACATTTCACAAAATCATCATATGTTTTGTCACAAATAAACTAATTACTAATTAAATATTAACAAATAAAACAACTGCAGAAATCGAATACTTTACACAGCAGCTAGCAATGATACTAACTGAAGCAAGTTCGTCTCATCGTCGGCTTAAAATGTAACAATTAGTTACATAATTTCTAATGCTTTTTTAACAAAGCAAAAACCTTTCAGAAGAGGACAGCTTGGTTAGAGTCAGTGGTTTTGAGCAAATGGGAAAACCATTATATATATACACATACATATATATATGTATATATAAATAATCATTGTATTCTATCTCAGGAGCCAGCTTATAGCTCTGGTATAACTCAATTACTACTCAGCAGTCTCAACCAGGTGATTGCTGATACGACACTACAGAGACGGAAAACTCACAAGGACACAGACTCTCATCTCATACTCAAAAAAGAAAACACAAAGCCGGAAAAGAAGATACTAAGTTAACTCTGAAAGCTGTTAGTGATCTTGAGACTGCACCAAGGCACGAGGCAACACTATACTATGGCATTGTCCTTTGGCTGTGAACACCCCGCGCGCTGTGATAATGACCTGAAGCCCATTTTTCCAGTACAAACCCCCGGTGCTTTTCGCAGTCTTTCGTAATTTGTACTATATTCATATATATTTATTCTAAAAGAATGTTCTTTTTTTCTTTTTCTTTTTTTAATCATTCGTAAATAATGTAGGTTCGCTGAATTCTCACAGGCCACCTGACTGCCGAGAAGAAGAGAGAGAGAGGAAAAGAGTGTTAACATCTTAGTTTGTTTGTTGTCATATATATAGTTCCTTTCTTTTCTTTTTCTTTAATATCATCTGACTTTTCAGAAAAGGAAAACAATCAATGTTCTCTAGTCTCTGCGATCACTCACATTGGTGGCTTCTAAGAATTCTCCTCGGATATTTTCAAGTCGTGTTGGCGTGTGATAGATAGTACAGTAAGGCATCGACCTCCCTGGCACCACGTGGCACTGTGTCTATAGTGATGCCAAACGGTGGGCCCAGGAAGGTCGTTCCTGATGGAGTGATGGTTGCTGGTAATGTTTAGGGCATTAATGTTTATATGTATATATATACACATACATCACCAGTAACCCATTACAGGGCTAGCAGATTGCGCTGTTCGGCTGTATGCATGGCCAAACCGCATTACACTGAGGACACTACCACAGACCCTACGTTGCTGGTGGGCTTCAGTGTAGCCGTGTTGTTTGTGAGAGGAAGCCAGCTCATGCCTTCTCTCAGTCATGCTGTACGTTCTGACGGCTGTAAAGAATGTACGTTTTTTTTTATTGTGCGTGAATACGTACAAATTGTGTGTTACTTTTATGCCAATAAAATATAATTTTTATGCACAGTTTGTGAGTACTTTACCTTTGAAGAGTGAACAGTGACACTTAACCTATTTATGTAAAGGTATATAAGTGTGTTCATATATATACACATACATATATATGTATATATATATATATATATAGATATATAAATATATATATATAAATATATAAACACATACAC
>NC_061825.1:44873576-44886076 GCF_019202785.1 Penaeus chinensis | reverse complement strand
TCCGATGAACGATATATTTTTCTAATAGCTTTCTTCGTGTTTCGAACGAATCTAGCCCTCATTTCCTTCGCAAACGAAGCACAGCTACTGTATCGGTCCCGATAGTTGGGGAGGGCATGATACATATCAGGGAATTTAGATGGGAAATTTCGAGAAAATAGACGGGACAAAACAACATATTCACTTGCCCCTTTTAAACCCCCTTTTTGGGGGGGAGGGGGGTCTGCCAAAATCTTCACCTCGTTTGTTCCGGCAGGACAGAGCCCGGCAAGCAACTTTTTGTCATTTTTTGTCACGACGTTGGAGGCATAAGGCTGCTGCGTTTCCTGGATATTACACCTTTATTATCGTTATTATCAATTTGCGAAGAAATTGCTATAGAAGTAAACTTTCATGTGTTCTACTACTTGTTAAGTTCAGATTTTGTTTTTTAGGTGTGGGGTGTCTCTTGCAATAATGCCATATTTTCCATATTCACTTTTCAATATATCTTGGCATCAACTATAATGGCCTTTTTATTGTAAATACATTCTTAGTCTCTTATTCTAATATTCGTTGTTCAAATGCGTATAACTTTCAATTAAAAAGTACTGTTACAGCATATCAGAAAACTTTTCATAGATGCGTGGTATCAGACTGCTTATATTTTCTTTGAATATGACTGTAAAATATAAAACCTGAAAGATATTCCCATGACCTAAGTTTCATAAGACTCTTATTCATAATAACATGGTAATAGTTAGGATGGTAATAATGATAATAATGATCATGATGCTGCTAATATTAGTACTAATGATAATGATAGAAATAATAACATCACTGATCATTAATGATAATGAAAATAATACAGATAACGATAGACAGTTTCATAATAACAAAGGTAATGATAGACATTGATAAAAGTGATGATTAATAAAATAATGATAATAACAATGACACAAATAATAACAACAACAACAATAATAATAGTAATAATAATGATAATAATAATAATAATGATAATAATGATAAAAATAGTAATAATAATAGTAATAATAATAAAACAAATAAAAATAATAATAATAAATAATAATAATGATAATAATAATAATTATACTAATAGTAATGATAATAATGACAATGATAATATCAATGATAATGACAATGATAACAAATATAATGATAAATGTAACAGTGATAAGGATAATAATAGAAATAGTAATAATAATGATAATGATGATGTTGATAATAATAATAATAATATCAATAGTGATAATAATAATGAAAATAATAGTTATAGTAACATTAACAATAATTGTAATAATAATAATAATAATAATAGTAATAATAATAATAATGATGATAAATAATAATGATAATGATGATAATAATAATATCAGAAATAATGATGATGATGACCAGATACTAATAATAGCAGGAGTAGTAACAACAACAACAACAACAATAATAATAACAATAATAGTAATGGTGATAATGATAATAATGATAACAATAATAATATTAATAATGATGATAATAATAATAATAATAATAATAACAACAACAAAAACAACAACAATAAAAATAATAATAATAATAATAATGATAATGATAATGATATTAACACCAACAACAACAACAATAATAATGATAATAATAATTGCAATACCCATAATGATAACAACAACAACAACAACAATAATGATAATAATAAGAGTAATCATGATAATAGTAATAATAATAATATTAATAATAATAATAATAATGTTGACAACAACAATAATAATAATAATAATAATAATAATAATATCAATAACAATAATTATGATGATAATAATGATGATTATAAAAATAACTTTAATACTACTACTACTACTAATAATAATAATAATATCAATAACAATAATTATGATGATAATAATGATGATTATAATAATAACTTTAATAATAATAATAATAATAATAATAACAATCTTCAGACCTGAAATATAGTCTCATTATCAGTAAACTTAGCTTGATCCTTGTAGTTATTTCTTCAATATCATAATGATTATAATAATAATAGTATTACTACTACAAGTACTACTACCATACTACTACCACTGTTACTGCTTATACTACAACTACTACTACAATAGTGGTGACAAAAATAACAATATTTATAATAAAAATAAAGATGTAAAAATGCAGAAAGGTAGAAATTAGAATGATATTATATGCATGTGATAATGATGATAGTAATGATAGTATTAAAAAAAAAAACATGAGTAATTATAAAATATAAAAATAGTAATAACAATACTACTAATACTATATCTATAATAATAATAATAATAATAATAATAATAATAATAATAATGATAATAATAATAATGATAATAGTAATAATAATAATAATAATAATAATAATAATAATAATAATAATAATAATGATAATAATAATAATAATGATAATAATAATAATGATAATGATGATTGTAATAATAATAATAATGATAATAATAATAATAAAACAACAATAATTATTACAATGATAATATATAATAACAAAATTATAAGTAATAATAATAATAATAACAATACTACTACTAATATTAATAATAACAATAATAATCATGATGATGATAATGATAATAGTAATGCTGATAATGGCAATATCAAAATAATAATGATGATGATGATAATAATAATAATATTGATAATAATAATAATAATGATAATAATAGTAATAATGAGAACAATAATAATAATAATGATAATAATAATAATAATAATAATAATAGTAATAATGATAATAATGATAATAATAATAATAATAATAATAATAATAATAATAAATATAATAATAATAATAATAATTATAATAATAATAATTATTATTATCATTATATTAGGGATAATAATAATGATGATTGTAATAATAACATAATAATTATAATGAAACTACTATTATAATAATGATAATAAAAATAATAATAATAGCAATGATAATAATAATAATAATAATAATAATAATAATAATAATAATAATAATAATAATAAAAAAAAAAATACGATGGTAATAATAGTAATAATAATAATAATAATAATAATAATAATAATAATAATAATAATAATATTGATGATAATAACAATAAGAATAACAATAAAGACAATAATGATGATAACAATAACAACAATAGCGATAAAAATAGTAATATTGATAATAATAGTAGAGATAACAAAATAAAAAAAAAAAATAGTTATATGAAAATTATAATGGTAACAATATTAATTATAATAATTAAGATGGTTATTTGTATAATAGTATCACAACTGATAATAATGATAATAATAAATAACAATAATGATAATGATAATGATGATTATAATATTGATAATATTAATAATAATAATAATAGTAATAAGATAAACGGTTAGTGGACTGATGAATACAAAGGCAACAAAATCTATAAAAAAAAAAAAAAAAAAGAATATATATATATATGAACATACTATTCATAAGATAATTATATCGAAATTATACATATTATATAGAAAAAAAAATCGCACTTAATTAAATGCGTTTGCCTTTATATACAAGACTAGATATCATGTTGTCTTTCTGATTCAGCCTTTATTGACTAATTAATCTTTCTTATCCACCCATCAAATAATTCAGAGCCATTTGAATCACAGACTCCATTATCTATAAAAATCCTTCCACTGATAAGTCCATTTACGGCATATTTATATAGTTCCATTGACGACCATTAAAAGTCGAACTAATCAACATAAAGCCTTAATTGCCGTTTGAATAATCTCTTTCCCTGGTAAGTACATCCATTAAATTCTCCAGTGAGGTTAATCAATAAACCTTCATCTCTCTGGAGAACTTTCAATATTACAAGGTTGTGTATCGATTTGCAGTCATTCGTCGTATTAACATTATGGAGAAGATGTGGGGTTTTGGACACGCCGAGAGATGGGGTATTGTTTCCCTTGTCAATGAGAGTGGCAGTGCTTGTAGCGCGTCAGGAGAGATCCATTAGATTTATTTTCCGTGCGGCAAACGTACACACATGGGCGCACACAGACATACACACGCCAGCACATACACACACACATGCACGCACACGCAAGCACATACACACACACATGCACGCACACACGCACGCACGCATGTACGGATGCACGGACCCACGCACGCACGCACGCACTCACGCACACACACACACACACACACACACACACACACACACACACACACACACATTTGTATTCATGCGAAAGTTATGAGAAATACTTAAAAATGCATACTGGCTTTGTGTACAGTAAGTTGTGTATGCTTATGACTCCCGTCACATTTTTTCAAAAGTTTACGCTGTAATTAGGGAATTTGACAAAAAAAAAAAAAAAAAAAAAAAAAAAAAAAAAAAAAATCAAGACAAGAGGCCAATCGAAACTATTTTCCGCCACAAAATACCTCTCTTATTTCGCATTTTAATCAAAATCATTTACAGCCTAATCACAATTCCGCTTCTGATCATCTCTCGGACCAATAAACTGCAACACTAAGGCAGTGGAAAGATTAAATCTGAGCCCCGAAATGCCTTTATCATATTAATACCATTCCTTGAAGTTCTGTGCAAACACTCTAGCCTCCTTTAACATTAATGGACCGGCAAACGCTCCACGTGGAACTTGGAACCGCCTTGTCAAGCACCGCGATTGTTCATTAGATAAAAGAATGACGAGGAGGTGGAGAAGGAGGAGGAGGAGGAGGAGGAGGAGGAGGAGGAGGGAGATTAGGAAGAGGAGGAAGAGGAGGAAGAAGAGGAGGAAGAACAGGAGGATGAGGAGGAGAAAGGGGGGGAGAAGGAGGAGGAGGAGGAGGAGGAGGAGAAGGGGGGGAGAAGGAGGTGGAGGAGGAGGAGGAAGATTAGGAAAAGGAGGAAGAACAGGAGGAAGAACAGGAGGAGGAGGAGGAGAAGGGGGGGAGAAGGAGGAGGAGGAGGAGGAGGGGGAGGAGGAGGAGGAAGATTAGGAAGAGGAGGAAGAGGAGGAAGAAGAGGAGGAAGAACAGGAGGATGAGGAGGAGAAAGGGGGGGAGAAGGAGGAGGAGGAGGAGGAGGAGGAGAAGGGGGGGAGAAGGAGGTGGAGGAGGAGGAGGAAGATTAGGAAAAGGAGGAAGAACAGGAGGAAGAACAGGAGGAGGAGGAGGAGAAGGGGGGGAGAAGGAGGAGGAGGAGGAGGAGGTGGAGGAGGAGGAGGAAGATTAGGAAGAGGAGGAAGAACAGGAGGAAGAACAGGAGGAGGAGGAGGAGAAGGTGGAAGAGATGGAGGACGAGAAGAAGGAGGAGGAGGAACAGGAGGAAGAGAAGGAAGAGGAGAAGAAGGAGGAGAACTAATAATAAGAGGAGGAGGAAAAAGAGGAGGAGGAACAGGTGGTTTTGGTGGTGGAAGAGGGGGAGGAAGAGAAGGAGAAGGAGGTGAAGGAGGGGGAAGAAGAGGGGGAGGAGGAGGAGGAGGAGGAGGAGGAGGAGGAGGAGGGGGAGGAACGAGGAGGAGGAGGAGGAGGAAGTGGTGGTTTTGGTGGTGGAAGAAGGAGAGGAAGAGGAGGAGGAGGTGGAGGAGGAGAAGGAGGAAGATTAAGAAGAGGATTAAGAGGAGGAGGAGGAAGAGGAGGAAGAACAGGAAGAGGGAGAGGAGATGGGGGAAGAGATAGAGGAGGAGAAGCAGGAGGAGGAGGAGCCGGAGGATGAGAAGGTAGAGGAGGAGAAGAAGGGGGACAAATAATAAGAGGAGGGGGGGGGGGGGTTGGTTTGCGAAGTTCTAGCTTCGCCCGGGCCTTCTAGATATGGCCCGGCCATAAGAGGAGGAGGAAAAGGAGGAGGAGGAAGAATAGGAGGAACAGGAGGAGGAGGAGGAGGAGGAAGAGTTTTGGTGGTGAAAGAAGAAGAGGAAGTGGAGGAGGAGGAGGTGGAGGAAGAGGAGGGGGTAGGAGGAGGAGGTAGGTAGGAAGAGGAGGAGCAGGAGGAGGAAGAAGAGGAGAATGAGATGAGCAGCAGGAGGAGGAGGAAGAGGAGGGAGAAAGGGGAGGAGGAGGAGGAGGAAGAAGAAGAAGAGGAAGAACAGGAGGAGGAAGTGGTGGAGGAGGAGGGGGAGGAGGCGGAAGAGGAGGAGTAGGTAGAGGTGGTTTTGGTGGTAGTGGAAGAAGAAGAAGAGGAGGAGGAGGAGGAGGAAGAGGAGGAGAAGGAGAAGGAGAAGGAGGAAGAAGGAGGAGGAGGAAGGAGGAGGAAGAGGAGGAGGAGGAGGAGGAGGAGGAGGAGGAGAAGGAGGAAGAAGATGGGGAGGAGGAAGAGCAGGAGGAGGAGGAGGAGGAGGAGGAGGAGAAGGAGGAAAGGGGTAGCAGAAAGATGAGGTGGGTAGGAAGAGGAGGAGGAGGAGGAGGAAGAGGGGTAGGAGGGGCAGTAGCAGGAGGGAGTTAGCAAGAGGAGGAGGAGGAGGAGGAGGAGGAGGAGGAGGAGGAGGAGGAGGATGAGAAGGAGGAGGAGGGGTAGGAAGAGGAGGAGGAGGAGGTGGATGAGAAGGATGGGGAGAATAAGGAAGAAGGAGAAGAGGAAGAGGAAAACGACAGGATAGGCGGGGAGAATGAGAAAGAGGAAGAGGAGGAGGAAAAGAACGAAAAGGGGAAGGGGAATGGCAAAGGAGGAGGAGGAGGAGAAGGAGGAGAATGAGGGGGTGGAAAAAGAGGATGAGGAGGAGGTGGAGGAGGAGGAAGACATAGAACAAAAGGGGGAAAAGGACGGGGAGAATGAGGAAGAAGAATAAAAGGAAGAGGAAGACGAGAAGATGGACGGATAAAATGAGGAAGAGGAGGAGGAAAAGGACGGGGAGAATGAGGAAGAAGAATAAAAGGAAGAGGAAGACGAGAAGATGGACGGACAAAATGAGGAAGAGGAGGAGGAAAAGGACGGGGAGAATGAGGAAGAAGAATAAAAGGAAGAGGAAGACGAGAAGACGGACGGAAAAAATGAGGAAGAGGAGGAGGAAAAGGAAGAAGAGAAGAGGAGAGGGGGGATGGAAAAGAAGGAGGATAGGAGCAAGGAGAGAGTAACAAATGGGGAGACATAAAGATGCCCCCAGTGTAATGATGGGGGACACTTATTCCACGTATCAGTGTTGGAAAGTGGAGGCAGAAAATCACCTGCCAGGTGGAGTGGGGCGTCATGTGATGGTCTTGAAATATTTCGTGATGGAAACCATGAAGGAATTTGAATGAACCAAAAATTAAATACGTATTGTAATATGATTCCATATACACTATGGCAGGTACGAAGATAATTATTATGTTTACGAGGCTTCATGATAAGAAGATTGGTTTGCTGAGTTATCACGAAACATAACACTTACATACATAAAGATTCAGAATTTCTAAGTATGTTTTTTCTAACGAACATTTTGAATGTAATTATACATAGAGACATCAGAATAACGGTATAGGAAATATTTTCAAGCAATAAGGGTTAGATTGATGTGCTATAAAGTCTCTTCGTCATTATCACGGGTTTTCTTATCGTAAACCTGCTGGCGTCGGCGGAGGACATTTGAATTACTGTGAGGCTGGAGGTAGATGGCTTTTCAGGAGTGCGAGGCGAGAGAGGAGGAGGAGGAGGAGGAGGAGGAGGAAGAGGAGGAAGAGGAGGAGGAGGAGGAGGAGGAGGAGGAGGAGGAGGAGGGGGAGGAGGAGGAAGAGGAGGAGGAGGAGAGGGGGAGGAGGAGGAAGAGGAGGAGGAAGAGGAGGAGGAGGAGGAGGAGGAGGAGGAGGAGGAGGAGGAGGAGGAGGAGGAGGAGGAGGAGTGCTTTTCAGGAGTGCGAGGCGAGAGAGGTCACAAGAACAGGTACAGGAGGAATGGGAAGGGGGGTGGGGTGTTAGGAGGAGGAGGAGGAGTGCTTTTCAGGAGTGCGAGGCGAGAGAGGTCACGAGAACAGGTACAGGAGGAATGGGGAGGGGGGTGGGGTGTTAGGAGGAGGCGGAAAGAGAAAGAGGTGGGTAAAGAGGAAAAGGAGGAAGAGGAGGAGGAGGAGAAGGAGGAATGGAAGAGAAGAAGGGGGGAGAGGAGCAGGAGAAGGACTGGGGGGGGGGGGGGGGGTGTCAGGAGGACACGGAAAGAAGAGAAAGAGGAGAAGGAGGGAGAGTAGGAATAGGAAGAGGTGTTTGAGGAGAAAAGGAGCAGATAGAGGAGAGGACGCATCCCCTCCTCCTCCTCCTTCTCCAGGGTGGTGATAGTGGAAGAGGAGGATAAGGAGAGGGACGAGGGAGAGATACAGAATGAAGGAAGGAGCCGAGATACGATGAATGAAGGAGAAAAGTAAAATAGGAAAGAAAGGGAAAAAGGATGAGTAAAAATAGGAAAATACCCCCTCACCCCCAAAAAAGAAAGAAAGAAAGAAACGACCAGAGAGAATATTTTAAAAAGGTAGAAAGAAACAATCAAACCTACATAACTCGCAAACGCCATTTACTTCCCGTCCCTTTAAGAAAATCTGTAGCTAACAACGTACGACAAATATTGACATCAACCCTCACGTGATGATGGTACATAAACGTGTGTACAACAAACAGGGAAGATCCTAAATGCAGTTGGTATATAAGACATTAATTGGTCGCACAGAGACACACACACAAATACACCCTCTCAGTCTCTCTCTCTCTCTCTCTCTCTCTCTCTCTCTCTCTCTCTCTCTCTCTCTCTCTCTCTCTCTCTCTCTCTCTCTCTCTCTCTCTCTCTCTCCACAAATACATATACAGAGTCCTTTTATATCTACATCTATTCTGCGTGCTGTCCATTAGCGCCACCATTCACGAGGCGAGTAGAGAGAGTAAGCAAACAGAATTTAAGGAAAATGGGGTGTGAACAGGAAAGATAACGATCTAAGGAGAGATTATTTTCTACTTATTAATTTGCTTAACTTTTAGCTATTCTTTATGGTATCTTCTTCCTTTTATTAGTATTGCTTTTATTATTATTATTATCATTATTATCATTATTATTATCATTATTATTATTATTATTATTATTATTATTATTATTATTATTATTATTATCATTATTAGTGGTAGTAGTAGTATATAAGAAGAGCTGAATGATTTGAAAAAATCGCATCTGTGAGAAAATTATATAAATGTCTAAGGAGTTGAAAATTCTTATCGTGTCAAAAGGTTTACACTTTTAGATATCGCTTTTTTCCTAATGGTAAAATAATTCGTTCCTTGTAAATAACAGTTATCATGCAAATGGTATTAAATTAGTACCCTTTGCATTAATATTAAAAAAGCACACACAAGCATTACTTTTGCTATCGCTGTATTTTATTATTCTTATTTTTACTAAAATTATCGTATTATTATGCGCTCATTATCAATATTATCATTATCATTATTATTTTTTTTTTTTTTCTTATTTTACTATTATTATTATTATTATTATTATTATTATCATCATCATCATTAAACTGTTATTATCATTATTATTATTATTATCATTATTATTATTATTATTAACATCATCATCATTATTTTTGTTATTATCCTTATTATTATTGTTATTATTATTATTATTAACATTATTATCATTATTATTATTATTTTTATTATCATTATTATCATTATTATTATTATTATTATTATTATTATTATTATTATTATCATTATTATCATTATTATCATTCATGTTGTTGTTATAATTACTACTGTTATCATAATTATTAACAGTTATTGTTGCTATTGTTATTATTGTTATTATTACTATTATTACTATTATTATTATTACTATTATTATTATTATCATTATTATTATTATCTTTATTATTGTTGTTGTTTTTGTTGTTGTTGTTATAATTTCATTGTTGTTATTATTATTTTTATTATCATTATTACTATTATCATTATTATTATTATTTTTATCTTTAATGATATTATTATTATGTGTTATTATTGTTATTATTATTATTATTATATTATCATTATCATCATTATCATTATTATTATCATTATTTGTAGTAGTAGTAATATCATAATGATAACAATAGGGAAATGAATAATGATAATAATGTAATTATTATTACTATGTTATTATTATCATTACTGTTATATTATTATTATTATTATTATTATTATATTATTATTATTATTATTGTTATTATTATTATTATTATTATTATTTATATAATAATAATAATAATTATTATTATTATTATTATTATTTTATATTATGTATTATTCATCGTATTATGATTATATACAATATTATTCTCATTATCATCATTGCTTTTTTTATTATTATGAGCAATTCCATTAGTATCGTTATTATTATTATTAAAATCATTGTTATTACTTGTTATTATTTTTGATATTATTATATTATTATTATTATTATCATATTATTATTATCATCATCATTATTAGTAGTACTTTTATTATTTCTATATTCATAATTTATATCATCGTTATCATTCTTATTATTCTTTTATTATCATTATGATTACCATTATTATAATTCTTATATTGCCATTATAACAGTTACCATTATTATCATAGCTATTAATACTATTATTGATTACCACATTTAACATTCTAATTGTCATAGTTATAATAAACTATTTGGTTTCGGATAGCCGTGTTCGTGTAAGTAATCTACGGTATTTGACACCACATTTCATTACTTTACTTTTCCTGTTTGGCAACTTTACAATCTAGTTCACTTTTAGTTATGATTATTGTAAAGGTTACATTGATAGGGTACTTGCATTATGGTGGAGGAGTATAGTATGTATCTATTATGTATAAAAGTCAGTATTCTATTAATATAAGGCAGAAATAATGTAATGGTGTGATACTTGCAGGTCAGCAAAACACACGGAAACAGATATGGAGAGTAAAGGAGGAAGACAGAATGAGAGACAGACTTTCAGACAGGTAGATAGCGATGGACTAGTGAAAAAAGACCGCTGCTTTACAACGGTGACATTATAATCGCGATAAAAAAGGGACCTCACGCAAAACCAGTTCGGGGTACAAAAAAAAAAAAAAAAGTAAAAAAAAAAGTAAAAAAAAAAAAAAAAATGTTTGATTAAATAATATTTCCTCATGTGTGTTTGCTGAATCTTCTTTCAAACTAAATCCTCGCCTGACTGCTATTCATGCAAACACCTGCGAGCAGAGACGAAAATCACAGCAAAAGCATGCAAACTTGCCTGCTTACGTGCATGCAAACATGCGTCTTTCCTGAAACAAGAATTAGGAACTTTTTCCTCATCGGGAATGTGAAAAAACGGTTGGCTTGTGCATGCGTGCCACACACACACGCACACACGCACACACGTACACACACACACACACACGCACACACACACACACGCACACACACACACACACACACACACACACACACACACACACACACACGCACACACACACACACACACACACACACACACACACACACACACACACACACACACACACACACCACACACACACACATCCCCCACTCCCACTTAACCCTCCCCCCCCCACACAACACACACACATAACCTCTTCCCCCCCGCACACACATTTACACTCACACAGTCACACCTTCACACAAATATTGACGCGAGACTGGCAAAGTCCCCCCCTTTTTATCTCACAGCCAAGCTTCATTACATGTAGTTCTTTTGACGCGAGCATGATGGTGAAGAATTCCGTGTTTTTTTTTTTCTTTTTTAATTAATGGAACTTGCAGTAAAGCTATACTATTCAAATGAGCGCAGGCGGCCATTCCCCCACACGCCAGAATTGGAAGCGAACGTACTAGCGGCTCACTCAAATTATGTGATTATCCAACGAGCTGTAGCTTACTTAATTCGCTAATAAGGGCCAACGCCTCGTCGCTTTTGTCCCCTACCATCGACCATGTGGCGTGTGTGGGATCCCGCTGTCTTCCCCCCGACGGCTGATATTATGCTGGTCACATTCAGTGGTCTGTTAGTCGCCGAGATACACTAACATCCGGTATTCATTATATAAGGCCGGTCGGGGACGTTTCACACGCTCGATTCATACAACACCTTTCTCGTCCGCTTCATCAACTCTCTTCATCAAGGTGTTTTGTTTCTCTTCTTGCTTCCTCTCGGGCTCTTATTATCATGTGTTCTTTGTTATTCTCTCTCATTTTTTTTGTTTCACTTTTTGGCTTATTCAAATAAATAAAAAATAAAAGATAAAAAGTTTGTATTTTTTTTTCCTGGGATCTAATATATTTATTTGTCTATTATCTTTTTTTTTTGTTTTCTTTTTGGGTTAATTCTTCTTGATTTGGTTTCACTTTTTGTGTTAAGAATGTTCTTATATTCATGTATCTGTGCTACTGCGAAAACGAAACAAAACGAATACACGATATTTTCTGTCTTTCTCGTTCTCTTTCTTATTCTCTCGTTCCCTCTTCTTCCCCTTCCCTTCCTCTCTTCCTCAAGCACTCCCACTCATTTGATAATGC
>NC_061825.1:44843576-44846076 GCF_019202785.1 Penaeus chinensis | reverse complement strand
GGACCTGCCCAGCCACTGTGCGTAGGCCGCGCGGCACCTGAGATCGGCATAAACAAAGGCAGGATCGCGCACCTCAGTCCAGGCTAATGGACACCCGCTTGCTGAGGACTAATATATGTCGGAATTTTACTGAACTTTTTTAAGATTCACGGATGGTGGTGCGAGGGAGAGAGGAATTATTTGAAAACTTGCGCGAAATTTTCCCCCCCGAAATTTAATATCCTTTCTTTATAGTTACTCACTCGAGATTTTTTATGAGGTCGTTGTAATGAATTTATAAGTAATAAAAAAAGAGGTGGGTTTTTCTTTCTTTTTCTTTTTTTTTTTCTCTCTCTTTTTTTTAACCTGCTTTGTTTTTAAGGAAGTTTTGGGAGTAAGTGTTGAGTCACTGCCTCTGAGTACCCTATCTATATAGTTTTTTGTTTTTTTTTTCATGTTTTACTATGTCGTCTAAGATGACTTAACAAAATGTAATCAAAGTTAAATGATTTCTTTGTTTACAGATTGCTGTCTATGTATGATTCTGTAGCTTTGAATTGATAATTCCTGTGTGCATTGTGATCTAATTCTATACTCACATTCAATCAAATACCTTTACATACTTTAAATATAAACAAATCAATTGAGTTACATTAATGGAATATATTTGATACATATGCTTGCTATTCTAGATATATCAGTGGAACGATACTAATACAAATTGTAGACATTAGTTAAGACGATTTGTTAAAAAAGGCTTTAATTCCCAATGATAACTTAACTTCAATACAAATATATGTTTTAAAGATTATTAACTTTATTCCATCTCCTAATACAATTCTTCTTAGAAAAATTCATGATAATTTAACACTCTAAACATTATCATTATTATTTTTATATACTTTTTGCATCACGTTTTCCCCTTTTCATCCTAAATGATGTATAAAAATCCGAAGGTAAATCTTATGTCAAAGCAGCTCAAGTGAAATATAGTTTAAGCTGAAGTTTACTCGGCAGATAATCCCTTTAAAAATGAACACGCCTGCGATGTTCAGGAAATATTACGTGTGCAGTGATAAAAAGTCGTGAAGAAGAAAAATCCCTTAACAAAATGTATGAAACACATTATGAGCAACTGCATGTGTGACTGATTGCATAGATGAGAAGTACACAGATAAAAAGATAAATTAATTGAGAAATATATAGGAATGGGACAATATCTCCACACACACTCACACTCACACACACACACACACACACACACACACACACACACACACACACACACACACACACACACACACACACACACACACAGACGCATCCAGACACATAGTTCGGAGGTACAAAGGCAGATCGATGGTGCAACATTACCACATACCTTTAAATTTATCGGCTCTTGCGTAGAATAAATTTCATATAAAGTGCTTATCGTCTCGAGCTTCTTTTCGTTTAAGTCTCACTTGAAAATGAAACAAAACTTTATTATGACCGTACCAAAGCTCCTCTTCACATGTACACTAGAAGAAATATGTATAGTGCTTGATGCTGAAAGAAGTTATATTATGGTCGTGTTGACTGATAGAGGTGTTTACTACCCATGAAATATGGCGAACTGCGATCTTACTTAGTTGAGAGAGAGAGAGAGAGAGAGAGAGAGAGAGAGAGAGAGAGAGAGAGAGAGAGAGAGAGAGAGAGAGAAAGAGAGAGAGAGAGAGAGAGAGGGAGAGAGAGAGAGAGAGAGAAAGAAAGAAAGAAAGAAAGAAAGAAAGAGAGAGAGAGAGAGAGAGAGAGAGAGAGAGAGAGAGAGAGAGAGAGAGAGAGAGAGAGAGAGAGAAAGAAAGAAGAGAGAGAGAGAGAGAGAGAGAGAGAGAGAGAGAGAGAGAGAGAGAGAGAGAGAGAGAGAGAGAGAGAGAGAGAGAAGAGAGAGAGAGAGAGAGAGAGAGAGAGAGAGAGAGAGAGAGAGAGAGAGAGAGAGAGAGAGAGAGAGAGAGAGGGTGGGGGTGGGGGGGAGAAACCTATCTCAACCATGCCATTCCTACACAGTCAAACCTCGCGACCAGCCATGTAACCAGACCATAACCAGACCAAGCAAGAGTCGTGCTTGGAGGGCACTACATAAGACGTCCGACTCCGACCAGCAAGCAGCTCTACCGACAAAGCCGTGCAACTATGAGCCAGGGACAGAGTTGGGCTCAGCAGCGACGGCAAGTAGACTCAGTGGCCAGTCTGTGGGCAGCAGGGCTTGGTGGAGCACCCTTAGACAACAACAGGGCTTTGCTCCTGATGACAGCATACCGCCACTGTACAATCCTGATGGCACAATTGTAACCCAGAATAAAGATAAAATCGAAGTGCTTGCAGCTGCGTTGTCAAGCAAGATGACAGTGCCTGATCCCAAGCGCCTCCACCAAATGTACCTGTACTCACTAATGCGAGTTGGGTACTCTTAATATCACAGCAGAGGAGGTCATGCGAAGCGAAAGTGATTAGAAACTGACCCCAAAAAAGCCCTTGGTCC
>NC_061825.1:44831076-44833576 GCF_019202785.1 Penaeus chinensis | reverse complement strand
TGTCTGTTTTTGTTGTTGTTCATTCTTTCTCCTTCGTTTTGCGTAACCCATTTCCTAGTCATTTGTATGAAATTAAAGGAAATAAAAATAAAAATACTGCAGTGTTTAATTTTCGACGATCTTTATGTAAGAAATTAATCTAAATCAAGGAATAAACAAAAAATCACTGTTACTCCTTTAACAAATATAACATAAAAGCATTCTTCCTATTATTACAAATTCTTTGGTAAGTAATATAAAGTAGACACTATTGTCACACTGTACAAGAGAAACATGGTATTGTTCGTCCTTTAATGAAATATCAATGCGAGGGTCTGTAGAGGGCAAAACACACAGCACATCAGCATCTGTGTCTTTCAGCTGTCTCCTGCCTGTGATTCTAATACACATTCAAGTCGAAAGAAACGGAAACCTTGTGGATGTCATCTAGACTAAATGATTTTTAAAAAAATTATTTTATTTTATTCATTTAGCTATTCGATAATTTATTCATCGGTTCACTCCAAAAAGTTATCATTTTAGGAAAATGTCTTGTTGCCACCCACTTTGGTAACCACGCTTTCATTTTTTTCTTCTTCCTCTTCCTGATGCTAATAATAATAATAATAATAATAACAATAATAACAATAACAATAAAATAATAGCAATAGTGATAATAATAACATAATATAATAATAATAAAATGATCATATCATAACATAATACTAACAACAACAACAACAATGATAATAATAATAATAATAATAGTATTAATAATGATAAAAATAATAATTATAATGATAAGGATAATGATAATGGTGATGATGATGATGATGATGATAATGAGGATGATGATAATGATTATAATAACAATAATAATAATAACAACAACAACAATAATAATAATAATTAATGATAATAATAATAATAATAATAATAATAATAATAATAATAATAATAATAATAATAATAATAAAAATAATAATAGCATTAAAAATGAAAATAATAACAACAACAATAACTTTAAAATAATGAGAACAATAATAGTTACATTAATGGTAAACAATGACTATGATGACAATGAAAATAATAATGATAAAGATAACAAATATGCTAATAATGATAATCACAATGATGCTTAACTCATCTAAACTCCCTGTGTCTAAATAACAAGTCGACATAAAATGGTATTATGCTGCCGGAAAAGGGCACGAGTGAACATACTCAGTGGTATATTTACTAACAAATTCAAGAATGAGTTAAAACGAGTTTATAATTCACTTAGGTATAATCAAATCGAATTATGATGATTGTCTCTATAAGGTTGTCCTATGATATTAGAAATTGTAACCATGGTATAGTTTGTTAGTCGTTCCAAAGACAACAGTAATATGGAAGTTTATTGTAGGAGGAGCTGTGTGTGTCTTGCAGGTGGCGGGGCAGTACCTTCAATGACCCTTAGGAGACTGTACGGAGCGGTGGTCATTCTTGTTATTAATGGGACGAACCGCTCGATTGTCCCGGTCCTCAGTGCATGGCGTCTTGAGCCTCTTCCTTTCCCGTCCAACTTCTCCTTTCTCTTTTTGTTTTGCTTTGTTTTGTTTTCTATTTTGTTCTATTCTGTTCTCTTTTCATTTCTTTCTCTTTCTCACTTTCTCTATATGTATCTATCTATCTCATCTCACCTCTCTCTCTCTCTCTCTCTCTCTCTCTGTATATATATATATATATATATATATATATATATATGTGTGTGTGTGTGTGTTTATATTAAATATATGTATATATTATATATATATAAATATATATATACATATATATATATATATATATATATATATATATATATCATCCCCAAGTCATGGCATCCAAACCCTCTCCCTTTCTCTCAAATCCATGGTGTTCAACTTGTACTACATTGAGATCTTGTAGCAAATTCACTTGGGACAAACGATCGGATGGAACAAATGATAAAGCACTGTTACCAGGCCAGAGAGAACAGCCAAGTGACATCGAAGGATTTCAATGACTTTTGTGGTGTGGTTCGAGACGCTAACATATTTCTTAACAGCAACTTTCTTACCAAGGGAAAATACGAAAGAATGTGTTACGTGTAGTTGCTACGTAGATTAATACCACCACAGATAATACCTTACATAATTATTTGCAAATAATAATTATCTTTTTATTCTATTTTGTTTGCTTATTGATTTTTATGCATAAGGCATCTTTTTTCTTGCATTTCCGAAACCCTAACACTTTGATACAACATCAACCATATTGCTCTTCAATATATTTTACGTAAGTCTCCGGGATTTATAGGTTGATTAATTACGAATCGCACCTTCCTTTATAAAGACTCATTAAAATGTTTCTATCCCTTTTTAGCAGTACACTTTATACGTGTTTATTCTATATGGATAAAATTAGAAGTTTGTAAGGACGGTCGCTGAAACGACATGGTAAGAATTTCTATGTCCGAGTCATATGGTTTGGTACTGACTTCGGCTTGATGAATATC
>NC_061825.1:44808576-44818576 GCF_019202785.1 Penaeus chinensis | reverse complement strand
CTGTTATCATTATCGTTATTATTATTATTATTATTATTATTATCATTATCATTAATATTATTACTATTGTTATTATTATCATTATCATAAATAACATCATTATTTTATTACCAATACTCTTATTATTATTATTATTGTTATTATTGTTATTTTTATTATCATTTTTAATAATATTATTACTATTATAACCATAATCATCATCATGATTATTGTTATTATTATCATCATTGTTATTATCATCATTAGTTTTATTATTGTTATTATCATTTTTAATAATATTATTACTATTATAATCATAACCATCATCATGATTATTGTTATCATTATCACCATTGTTATATTATTTTTGTTATTGTTATTATCACTATTTTCATTACCGTTATTATTGTTGATATAGTTATCGTTTTCAGTAAAGTTTAAGTAATCATAATTATCATTGTTATCATTACCTTTATCATTTATCTTTTTATCAGTATTCTTGTTGTTGTTATTATTGTTATTATTATTAGCATTTCTACTACTTTTACTACATTACTAAAGCTATTCATATAATTATTCTCATCCTTATCAGGATAATAAAGATAATAATGATAGTGAACATGATTAATAATGATGGTGGTAATAATACTGATAAGAAGAAGAAGAGCAACAACAGTAATAATGATAAATAATAATAAAAGCAATAATAATGATGATAATGATAATGATAATAATAAACATGAAAGATGATAATTCTAATAAAGACATAATATAATTAACAAAACAATAATAATAATGATAATGGAAATACTAGTATTATTATAGTTATAATAATATTCATTATCATTATCGTTATCGTTATCATTATTATTATTATTGTTATTATTATTATTGCTAATATCATTATCATAATAATAATAATAATAATAATAATAATAATAATAATGATAATAATAAAGGTAATAATAATAATTATTATCATTATTATTATCATTATTGTTAACATTATTATTATTATTATTATTATTATTATTATTATTGTTATTATTATTATTATTATTAAAGTTATTGTTACTAGTATTATTATTATTATTATTATTATTATTATTATTATTATTATTATTACTATTATTATCATAATTATTATTATTATTATCATTATTATTATCCTTATCATCATCATCATCTTTATTATTATTGTTAATTTCATCATCATCATCATTATTATTATTATCATTGTTAACATAATTATTGTTGTTGTTGTCTTAGTTTTTAGTATTATTATTGCCAATATTATCACTATTATTTTCATTATTTCATTATTGTTGGTATTGATAAAATCATAATTATTATTATTGCTATTATCATTACTAATATTATTTTTATTATCATTACTATTATTATTACCACTATTATTGTTATTATTTTTATTATTATTATTATCATTATTATTGTTGATATATTTATCATTATCAGTAATATTATAGTAATCATGATTATCTTTGTTATCATTGTCATTATCATTATTATTATCTACAATGTTGTTTTTGGTATGACAGTAATGACAATGATAGTAACAATAATTACAATAAAGTTTATCATTATAATTATTATTATAATAATAATTGTTGTCATAATTACCATTAACAATTATATTATTATTATCTTTATATTATTCATCATTATTATTACTATTATTATTAATATTATTATTATCATTATCATTATTACTATTACTATTAATATTATTATTATTGTTATTATTATTATTACTATTATCATCATTATTATTATGATCATTATTACATTTGTTATTCGAATTCTTACTATTTTTGTTGATATCGTCATCATAATTATTATCTTTATAATCATTGTCATTGATATTGCAATTATTAATACCATTATTATATTTATTGTTATCTTTATTATTGATATTATTATCATTATTATCATCACTAATATTATCAATATTGCTATTAATATTTATATTATTACCTTTACTGTTATTATCATTATTATTATTTACTACAATAACCATTATCAATTATCATTCTTGCTACTATAATAATCTTTGTTATCATTATCACTTTTATTATCGTCATTACTATTGGCATTGTTATTGATACTGCAATTTGTATAATCATTATTATCATTTTTTTTTCTTTTTCTTTATCCTTGTTATTATTGATACTGCTATTATTATTGTCATTATTATCATTTTCATTCATGTTGTCATATCATATTATCATTAGCAATATCATAATTATTATTATTATAATTACTATCACTATTATTATTGTTGTTGTTATTGTTATTGTTTTTATATATTGTTATCATTATCATTATAATTGCTTTCGTCATTATTAATATTATCATTATCGCTATCATAATTATCCTCATTATAGTTTTTATCATCGATGCTGTTATGATTACGGTTATTACCATCATTATCTATTATTATTATCTTTATTATTATTACTATTATTATTATTATTATTATTATTATTATTGTTATCATCATTATTTATTCATTTTCTTTTATCATTATTTTATTATCGTGACCATTATACTTAATATCATCATCATTATCATTATTATCATCATTATTGTTATTGTCATTGTCATTTCTCTTGTTATTATTATTTATATTATTATTTCATTATCATTAATAATAATAATAATAATAATAATATTATTATTATTATCATTATTATTGTTGTTATTGTTATCATTATTATTATTATTATTATTATTATTATTATTATTATTACTATCATTATCATTATCATCATTCTTATTACTATCATTATTATTATTATTATTGTTGTTGTTATTGTTATTGTTGTTATTATTATTATTATTATTGTCATTATCGTCATTATAAAAGTTATTATCATTATTATTATTATTATTATTATTATTATTATTATTGATATTATTATTATCATTATAAACATTATTATTATTATTATTATTATTATTATTATTATTGTTATTATTATCATTATCATCATTATCATTATTATCATTATTATCATCATCATTATCATGGTCATTATCAACAATACCATTAGTAATATTACCATCATTATTGGCATTATTGTTAGCTTTATCATTATTATCATTATCATCGCCGTTATTACTATTATTATTAGTATTATTATCATGATTGTTATCAATATATGTATCGACATTATTTTAATGAAAAGTATTCTTATTACAATCTTTATTATGTTTATAATTATTATAAACATCATTAATATTTTCATAATTATTATCAGCATCATTATTATTTTCATAATTATTATCAGCATCATTATTATTTTCATAATTATTATCAGCATCATTATTATTTTCATAACTATTATCAGCATCATTATTATCTCCATAATTATTAACAGCATCATTATTATTTTCATAATTATTTTTAGCATCATTATCCTTTTTATAATTATTATCAGCATCATTATCATTATCATAAATATAAATTTTCCTATCATTATCATTATTAGAAGCACAAAACAACTGTATAATACATTTGAAAGAATTCTGAAGTGTCCCCTGGCAAGTCCAAAATACTAGCTTGCAGACTGGTCGCGGTGAATGAGATAATGTGCAAGAATATTAAACCCTGTTCTTTATACTGTCGGGTGACGCATGAGCCCATTATGAGAGAGAGAAAAAGTACGAAGATGTAAAGAAATTTGGTTACTGTTTTCATAAGAGTTTCTTTCTTCTTGGAATGATTAAGGCAAAATATTTTGGAGACTTCTTAGACCTTGCAACCTTGCCAGACTTAAATGCAATGGTCTCACGGCAGCTTGAGCTCGCGTGGGACAAAAATCACCTTGTTGCCGTATATCTTCTGCACTTATCTTCTGAAAAGCCTTTGTTAGAAATATACTGTGGACGTAATCAGAACATTATTTGGAACAGTTTTATTTGTAAAATGGATATATGAATTTAAAATCATATCCTATTCTTAATCTAATTTTTTCTTATGGAATTGTTTAACTAATGATTAAAAAATGTATAAGTCATCCTTTGTTTAATGAATCGACACTGTGCTTTCTTAGCTTTTTATGACCATGGACCCTTTTTATTTAATTTTCTCTTGGATTCGAGATTTCTGAAAGGTCTGCTTAAAAAAAAAAAAAAAAAAAAAAAAAATAATATATATATATATATATATATATATATATATATATATAATAATAACGAACAGTAAGCTCGCTCTCTTTTTCTTTCTTTTTTCCCACTCGGAAACGTCATGCAACTGAGAAATAAAAATAAATAAAAGTAAGAAAAGAAAGGAAAAAAAAAAAACAATTAAAGATTATGTTTGTAGTTACCTTTCCCTGGGCGAAAACTGATCATACGCAAGAGTTCTAAATAATTGTCCTTTAGGCCTTGGGAGGGTTCGAAGTTTCGACCTCACAGATCCTTTGTTCTCACTTTGCATTTCCATAGGCTTTCGAGAAATGGATGTAGGTATGTGTATGTATGTGTGTGTGTTTGTTCATGTCTGAGTGCGTCCGTTTTTACCTGGAACTGGAGACATCACCAACATCTTTTTTATTCTTTCTCTTTATCCTTCAGACAGCCGAGTCGGGAGAAGTAACCCCCTCCCCCCTCCCACCTTGGTCTCACCCTCACCCCCCTCCCCCTTTTCCTCATCACCTTGCGAGCAACCCCCCCCCCCCCTAAACCCACCTATGCAGTCCCCCTGACTTCCCTCCCTCTTTCCCTCCCCCGTCCTCACCTACTGCCTACCCACCCACCCACCCATCCATCTCCACCTACTCTATTCCCACCCACCATCCCCACCCCTCCTTACCCACTCCCTTCCCGCCCACACCTCTCTACCTATCCCCAGGTACTGCCTCCCCGCCCCCCATCCCCTTCCATCCTCACCTACACCTCCCCGCCCACCCAACCTTACCTATTCCTAGCTACTGCCTTCCTACCCACCCAGCCACCCACCCACACTCCTCCCGACCACCCACCCGCCCACCCACACCCACGCGCATCCTTTTAGCTTTATGGGTGTTGAGGCGGGTGTTTGAGAGATGCCAGTCAGTTGTCGGCGGGCTAAAGAAACTCGCCTTCCCGGAGACAATGCACGCTTGTAACATAGCTCTTCAACCATCCTCGTCGACTTCGCTGGTATGACGTTGATAGACAGTCCTGGTCGATGTGCTTCTGTAGCCTACCCCCCCCCCCCCACCCGCCTCGGCCTCCTCTCCCCCTCCTCCTTCTCTCCTCCGTCTCTTTCTTTCCCTTGTCTTTAACCTATTTCCCTCCCTCCTGTCTGTCTATCTCCTCTTTGTAACTTTTCCCCGTTCCTCCTAACACTTCCTTCTCCATTTCTTTGCCCTCTTTTCTTTCCTCCTACGTATTTTTTTCCTCCGTCTGTATCCCCCTATTCCTCTTTCTTTCTCCCTTCTGTACCCACCCCCCTCCTACCTCTTCCTTCCATTTCTCTGTACCCTCCTCCACTGCCTCTCCCTCTTTTTTTCCCTTTTCTGTACCTCTACCCTTTCCTCTCTCCTCCTCTCCCCCATCTGCACCTCTCTTCTCCACTCCCTTCTTTCCCCTTTCCGTGTACCCCTCCTCCCCTCCTTCCCCTCGCTTCTGCACCCCCTCTCCTCCACCCTCTCGCCTTTACACCCATCTCCTCCGTCTTTTCCCTTTCCTTTCTCCTCCTCTTTTCATATATTTTCCTCCCTCTTTTGGCTTGACTTTCACTCTTATTACAGCATTCACGTTTAAGGTTTTTGCTACACTCTCTTCCATCAACCGCTGGAAATAGGAAGAGCCACGACACCGATGATGATAATGTATGAGTAAAGACAAGGGTTTTATTTTATTATTTTTTTCATTTTTCTTCTCGAGCGACCTTTTTTCCGAACCTGCTTCAAAGAGCTCATTCGAGGCACAAGGATCAGACATGGAAGTCTCTGGAACGAAAAGGGAGAAAGAGGAAAGTACAGAGGAAGAAAAAGAAAATGTGAAAAATACAAGACAAAGTGTGTATGTGTGTATGTGTGTGTGTGTGTGTGTGTGTGTGTGTGTGTGTGTGTGTGTGTGTGTGTGTGTGTGTGTGTGTGTGTGTGTGTGTGTGACTCTAGTTCTCTGTCCTACGACCGGTCCTTTTTGGGCATCCATTTCCTCCATGACACTCTATACTCTATTCTTTTCTTTATGTTGACATATCCAAATTATCATTTCCCTGTTCTGCCTCATTTAGATCATTCAGTTGTTCATATATCTCCCCAACTTCTGTATCATCATGCTCTTATGGTGGCATATATACCTGTATAATTACCAGATCTGCAGGTTCAGCCATCACTCTTACCAATATCATGTCTTTCACTGAGCAATACAATCTTGTCACTCGCTTTTATGTTTTTTTTTTCTCTCTAACGGAACTGCCTCCTTGTCCTTGTGCTGTTGGTGTTAATCATCCTTGTTCCATCACTGACGATACCTTTCCCCAAGAATATTTAATCCATTTCTATTGTTCTCTCTTTTGATGTTTTCCAACTCTCCTTTCCTTTGCATTGTTCTCACATTCCATGTTCCAATCCTCATACTTTTTTATTTGGTTGTTGGTCATGTGCAGAGTCACCATTGTTTTCCACTAAGACTGCACTCTTTGATGAGAACAGTCCATTTAATCCCGTGAGATTCCTAGCATCCCTTTCTACACGGGACTGAGGGCCATTTCCTTAGCCGTCTGTCATAAGTACAAGGGAAAGATCAGTTAGGGTGGTTTCCCGTTGCCTTCCCTGACAGTGTTTTTATTGAGACACTGTCTTTAGAAGGGTCGCCAACCAAGGCTAAAGAGTCTACCCTAATTTCTATTTATCAAATAGATGGGATCCTGGCAGGTGCTCTACTCTGGGTCGAGGTGGACCTGGGAGCAATAGTGGCTGAGAGGTGGCTCTATACTAATCAGGACCAGAACCCCGCTACCGGATTCATTCAAACCACACACACACACGCACGCACACACACACACACACACACACACACACACACACACACACACACACACACACACACACACACACACACACACACACACACACACACACACACATACACACACACACACACACACATATCTATGTGTGTGTGTGTGTGTTTGTGTGTGTGTGTGTGTTTATGCAGTTTGAACGAATAGGAAGAAAATATATGCTCTTCCCGACTAATACTTAGTTGCTAGTAAAGAACGGGCGTATTATATAAAGTATGTTAGCTCAAAGCCGATATTGTATGTGGATGTTCAAAAGTGTTTAGAATTTTCCTGATAAGGATGGAAGGAAGGGAGTTAAAAGACATGCTCATTATCATGCAAAATATCATAAAAATACGACGTGACTTTTTCATATATAAATAAGGATGCGAGTGAAGTATGAAAGGCCGCAGGAAAGGGTTAACACAAGAGGAAGAGTTAGGAGGAGGAGGTAAAAGGGAGAGGAAGATGGGGAGGGGAGTAGGGGAGGAGAAAGAAGGGGAAGAGGGGAAGGGAGTAGGGGAAGAGGACAAGAAGAAAGAAGAGGGGAGGGGAGTAAGGAAGTAGAGTTGGGGAGGAGGAAGAGGGGAAGGGAGTAGGGGAGAGAGACGAAAAGGAAGAAGAGGGAAGGGGAGAAGGACGAAAAAGAAGAAGAGGGGAGGGGAAGAGGACGAGAAGGAAGAAGAGGGAAGGGTAGTAAGGAAAAAGAGTTGAGGAGGAGGAAGAGGAGGAAGAGAGGAAGGGAGTAGGGGAGGGAGACAAAAAGGAAGAAGAGGGGAAGGGAAGAGGACGAGAAGGAAGAAGAGGGGAGGGTAGTAAGGAAACAGAGTTGAGGAGGAGAAAGAGAAGGAAGAGGGGAAGGAAGTAGGGGAGGGAGACGAAAAGGAAGAAGAGGGAAGTGGAGGAAGACGAAAAAGAAGAAGAGGGGAGGGGAAATGGGCGAGAAGGAAGAAGAGGGGAGGAGAGTTAGGAAAAAGAGTTGAGGAGGAGGAAGAGGGGAAAGGAATAGGGGAAGAAGACGAAAAGGAAAAAGAGGGGAAGGGAAGAGGACGAGAAGGAAGAAGAGGGGAAGGGAGTAAGGGAGTAGAGTTGGGGAGGAGGAATTTGTAAGAGGGGCGTTGTAAAGGAGAGTAGGGAAGGAGGGGGTCGGCCACTATGCTATAGAGGGACATTATACATCAGTAAGTTTTCTGATTATACCTTATTTTCCCCTAAAGAAAAGAAAAATCTGCAAGCTGGATCAGAAATTTGCAAGGATGCTGCGCCCTATCTCGCGTCATCTTGGACCTTGTATCAAAGAAGAAGATGGAAGGGGAGGAGGGGGGTGGGGGGCTGAGATATGGTCGGGATAAAGGAGAAAGGAAGAGGAGAGGGAAGGAATAAAGGAGTAGAGTAAAAGAGAGTATAAGAATAAGAAGAAACAGAGATGATAATGATGATGAATAAGAAAGAACAGAAAAAAAGCACAATAAAAACACAACAACAAAGGACAAAAAAAATAAAAATAAATCTTCAGCAGCAGCAATAAAAGAAATATATATTTTTTTTTCAGACACGTCTTCCCACGCTGACAACGAAGAGAAAGAAAACGGGAAATATCTTCATCTCGTATTTGCAAGCAGTCGATAGCCTCCGGGAGTGTGCATTGGGCAGCCGGATGGGCGGCTTCGAGTAATACCATGTGGGCGCTCACGCATGGGCGGCGCCTACAAAGAGCTGCCTTTTCGAAAGAATCAGCTGGCTTTTGATCGTCTATCTAACTATTTTTCTCATTTTAGGGTGTGTGTTGGGGTAGGGCGGGAGGGTTGGATCAGGGTAGGGAAGAAGAGGAGGGGGTAGGAGGGGATGGGGTAGGAGAGGAGGGTGAGGTAATGGATCAGGGTAGAGGTTGATGGGAACTAGAGAGGTAGGGGTTGAAGAGGTGGGGGAAGGAGGGGTGGGGGCAGGTGGGGGAAGGAGGGGTGGGGGCAGGTGGGGGAAGGAGGGGTGGGGACAGGTGGGGGAAGGAGGGGTGGGGGCAGGTGGGTGAAGGAGGGGTGGGGGCAGGTGGGTGAAGGAGGGGTGGGGGCAGGTGGGTGAAGGAGGGGTGGGGGCAGGTGGGGGAAGGAGGGGTGGGGGCAGGTAGGGAAGGGGACAAAAAAGTGGCTGATGATACGTGATAGATAATGTGAAGTGGGGGATGGAGAAGGAAGCTTGAGACGTGAGTATGATTCATGAGCTTTGTACGTGTGTCGCCCTCCCTCTCCCTTTTTTTCCTTCTCTTCGTGCTTCGCTCTCTTTGTCTCTTACTCTAGTTCAGTCTTTCTTACTCCCTCCCCCCCCTCTCTCTCTCTACCCCTCCTCTCTCAATCAATCAACTTTGTTTTTTCTTTCTTCACCTGTCTCTCTCTTTCGCAATATTAGTTTGTCTTGCATCGCGCTCTTTAATAACACCATTTCATATATTTTATGCATGATCGTCATACATTAAATCTGTCTTATCTGATGCTCGTCGATTTTACGAATTACAAAGATTCTTTACCGCAGATCAGAGCAACTGCTATGACCGGGCCGAGTCTCGTGTTTATTTCAAAAAAAGATTATTTCCGACCAAACACACACACACACACACACACACACACACACACACACACACGCGCGCGCACACACACACACACACACACACACACAAACACTCCCACACACACACACACACACACACACACACAAACACTCCCACACACACACACACACACACACAAACACTCCCACACACACACACACACACACACACACACACACACACACACACACACACACACACACACACACACACACACACACACACTCTAATGTTTTCTTTAGTCTTGGGGTTGTCATGCTTTCTCTTTTTCTTCTTACGTTTATTTCCCTCCCCTTCTGTAGCCTTCCTAAATAATTATTTAGCTAGACTCTGAATCACTTGACCATCTTACATTTAATTTGCTTGCTAAAAGTTCTCAGCACTTTAGCATTTTTGGC
>NC_061825.1:44788800-44803476 GCF_019202785.1 Penaeus chinensis | reverse complement strand
GACAATACATTTGTTTTACAAAGGCAACTGCCAGAAACAAGTTCGTAAATAGAATATATAGAAAAAACAAAACATGGAATAAAATGTAAATCATTTTACTTAGCATATCTATTGTTATATCTGGCTACAAAGTATTGCTTGAGAGCTTTTTGAACACCTCAAAGGTATATTTATTTCCCAGTTTTTTTAGGAAGAGTGTTCCATATAGTTGGACCTTGGTAATCTGTGATTGTTTTTGAATTGGGAGTTAGAAAATGATAGCATTTCTGAAAGTATAATGACAATGCTTTAAATATGTAAACATTGTGCTGTGTTTCTGAAACATTTAAAAACTTATGTAGGAGATCAGTAGTCATTGAGTTCATAGGATTTTGTTATATATAATCATCTGAAAACTGTCTTTGTGTGGTTATACCTATGCAAGTGGGAAATGCATCCTATAATTTTCTTCTGGACAATAAACAGACATTTCAGGCGATTCATGGAGACTTCATTCCATACAACATTACAGTAGGTAAGATAAGGATATAACAGCGAATAATATTTGTTTGAAGGCTTCAGTAGAAGGAGCATTTCTAATATGGTACATAATATTTTATTTTATTTATTTATTATTATTATTATTATTATTATTATTATTATTATAATTATTTTAATTGTCACATTAGAGAAGGGGAAAAAAAAATGGCATTGTTACATCAAATGGCATATAATGACCTATCCTTCCTGTGAACCCCCCCAAATCCTTTGCTCCTCATTGTCGTGGGGGGCTTAGGAGATGAAGACTAAGGCCCAATGTAGGGGATCACCTCTACCTTGGACCTCACCCCTCGCCTCAACGAATTGTGCAAGGTCTACTTCTGCCCCTTTCCTTTCCTTCTCCTCTCCATCATCCCCTTTCATTTCCTAAGGTGTGAGGGCTGTACTGAAAGGATGAAAGGCTGGCTTTGTGTCAGTCATGAACGGCCTTTCAGGAGCCATGGGCATGGTATTCCCTTGGTTAATTGTCTAGACCGTTTCCCCTCACCATTTATTTTAGGGTCACCATGGCCAATAATGATGATGTTTTACCTTTATTAAGGGCATTAAGGCTTGCCTCTTCATCACCTAACCTATCTAAATTTGATTTCATTGTTTTTTCCGACCCCTGCCTCTCCTTTGACCACAGCTCTAACTGATGCTAATACCCCTCCTTGATTTTTGCTATCAACTATATCCATTCCAAATCAGCCTTCAGAATACACCCCTTCCTCTTTCCCAACATATTTCACTCCATCTTCTACTGCACGGTCTTCTTCATTGTCTACCCCCACCCCTCTTATCACTGCTCTTCATCCTTATTGTCCTCCTCCCAACAGAACTACCTCTCTCCATACCACTCCATCTTCCTCCTGCCCTCGTTCTTCTACTGCTTCCACCTCTTCCAACAATGTCTCCAAAAACAAGTAGGCAAAGTTTCCATTCGCAGTCGTTCTGATCGTTTACACCTTGTCACAGTTACATCTGAGTCTCAAGCTCGTGCACTATTTACCCTGACTGACCTCACTGGTAAACCTGTTCCTGCCCATCTTCACTCCTCCCTTAATACTTGTACTGGAACTGTTTCCATCTCTCCAACTGACTGTCCTCTCTACAACAAGGATTGGTCAGATTGTGAAAACAACTTGCTCGCATGCCTCGTTGACTATGATGCAGTGGCAATCCAGTGCTACACTATTCCTCCCAGAGGCCAGCATAAGTCCTACACTAATATTGCCAAGATTAGCTTCCGTAGACATGACCTCCTCCATGAAGTTTATATTGGTGGAGTGTCCTGCCCTGTCTTGACCATATCGACCTCTTCTCCGTCAATGTCAGATATGTTGACATTTTGCCAACCAAGCCAAACACCGTCACTCCACAGCTTGCTGCCCTCTATGTGCCCAACCTGGTTATGACTGTTCAAATTGCTCTACTCAGTCATGCACATGTGCTAATTATTGTGGCACCCATACTATATTTTATAGGTGCGGCCCTGCCTACAAGTTCAAATCTGAGGTAGCAGTTCTCAGATTCAAACTAGGCCTCTGTGTGAGGCCAGGCAAGCAGCACTCCAACAAGGTTTTCTCTTTCTACCTGTTCGAAAGCTGTACTTTACTCTGCTCCCCTCCCATCTTCTCAAGAAGTCTCAGCATCTCCCCCCAGTATCTCTTCCCTCTACCTGAACCAACTTATCTCTACTGCCTCCCCCCCCCCCCCCCAGCTAAAATTCCAAATTCCAGCCTGTCACATCAGACAACCCAAACATTCCACTCCATCTTCTCCTACCACATCCTCTCCTACACCTGACTCCCTTAAGTCCTCCTGACATTCTTCCCGATACTTCATGACCATCCCTTGTTTCCTTATTTCATTCTCAGGATTCCTCTCCTTATACAACTATCCTTTCTTAACTTATTACCATTTAATTGTTTCTTAATAGCTCTTTTGGAGTTTTCCCATACAGTGTCACTCTCCCTTCCTAAGACACTCTCCATTTGATCTGATTGCCCTATACCTTTAACCACATCCTTTTTTCAAGTCCCCACTGTATTCCATTTGCTCCCTCTCTATATGCTTTCCACTAGTTCTACAATCTTTGACATCCAACACACCTTATCCTGATCATTAACTCGTTTCCACCCTTTTTGCCACAATCCGTTACCATAGTGCTGTATGACCTTTGATGTGTAGCACATTTATTTCTTCTAACCATTAATCATTAATCATTAACCTTTATGTGAAGCACATATCTGTATAATAGAAACTGTAGAGGAAATAGCTTTTTAAAAGATTGATTTTGGGTGCAGAAGGGGGGAGGAAGGGAACAGAACTTTTACACATTAGAGCTTATTCATATAGTATATATATATTCATAATGTTTTCATCCCAAAACTATCAATGGCAGCTTCCCATAAGCGCTCACATGATTGGTTCTAAGATACTAGGGGTCACTAAGGAAATGTGGGGGAGGGATGGAAGGGCATTGAGGTGTACATGCCATATGTTATGATACTTTTGATTCTATACTTTCTATGTTCATTCACAAGTTGAATAGAGGCAGAGTTGATGATAGAGGCACTCATATAATTAGTTCGGGGAGAAAAAGGGGGTGCCAGGAGAAAGGGAAGATGAGGGTATTTGTTGGGGGTTCTATATGCCATACATTAAGAGAATTCTCATTTTACACTTAAGCTTTTATGCTATATTAATTCACAAGATGAAAAGAGACAGGAACAAAACCAGGACTCACTCACATGATTGGCTCAGGGAGACATATGGGTACAAGAGGGTGGGGAAATGGGATGGGTTTGGGTAGGTGTAGCTGGAAGAAACTTACTAAACAGTAACAGAATTACCTCCATCATACTCCCTGTCTTCCATTGACAGAAAGAGATAAAATAGTTTGTTTTTTGAGAAGCTTTGCTTGGATACCCCCCCCCCCCCACACACACACACACACATGTCATGGTGAATTTGATTTTCACACCTGGCTGATGCTGTATGGAAATATCAATATCACCTTGGGGTTTTCATTCAGATAACACAACCTTGCATTGCTTTATTTCCAATTCCCAATGTTTCTCAGTGTATAGCTAGTTTGTTATCAGTTTACATATTTTTTTGTAAATCCTTTATGTATACTTTATTTTACATTACAAAAAGTGTATATATGCAAAATGACATTCAGAAGTACACTTGGCACGAGCATTCTACATGTGTCACATTCAGATCATCAGTTAAACATTTGCATATTTGTTAGGTTACAGTCTGTTTCTAATTTGGTTACTTTTATTTTGAAATATATACACACTGTGCTTTTATTTGGAAATATATATACTGTGCCTTTATTTTGAAATGTATATACTATATATATACTGTGAAATGTAAGTTCACCTCCTATTTGAGAATGTCATATATATTTGACAGTAAAATAATGACAACACCAACAGATGTGATTGAAGAGAGCATAGTCTTCATAAAGAGGTTGACCATCATTCTTTTCTTAGTATAAGATTATATAATATCACTTCTGTTGTACCTAAACCTGCTCTAGGAACAGTTTCTATGCTCAGCTGTCTGCAATTCATGCAAACATGTAGTGATTTTGTCTTCGATCATTTTTTTACTGCTCTTTCTCTAGGGGAATTTTGGATGACTTGTTAACAGGAGGTTGCCAAGGGAGGTTTAACTGTAGTGACTTAGATGTGCCACTACTTTTCATCCCTCAGCACCACATAGCCTGAGCATATTTAGAAGACAGTATCATCAAATTTAATATTTTGGTCCAGTGTTGTGTGTTTTATTTCATTCACATAACTTTTGTTTGAAAAGACAGGACTACTACCTTACTTTGTTGAATATAAGTGAAACTAACAGTTTTTCAATATATGCAAACAAAAGTCTGCCATGAAATTAACAATTTTCCACTATAAAGAAGCAAAAGTGGCCATGTTATCATGTACACTTGGCAACAGGAGTTTGCAAGGATCTGACTGGAGTGTTTTCTGGTAATACTTTTTATGGGATGAGTTGTCATTATATGAGTTGTCATTTATTATTGCACAATGCAATAATAAATGTAAAATGTAATAATAAATATGTTGACACTATACAATAAAATGTATGTAACTGTAAGTGGAATAAAGAATGCCTATATCATAAAGAGTATATTATGTATATATGTAAAGAAGAAAAAATATTGATATGATATACTTCCTTGTTACAGTTTAAAGCAAAATATATTTTTGTCAACCCATGGACAACTTGAAATTAATTTGTAATTTTTAAGATAATTAATTGTATATTTGATAGATGGCCCTCAATAAATATATTTGTTTGAACATATTGACATTCTTCAGACTTCACAAGGCTGTTGCTAACTGAACTGGGAGATATAAATACAAAGAAATACACATACTTTTATGTATGATGATTTATGCTTATCAGGAAGCCATACGAAAGAATATACATAATTCCAAGTGACAGCTACCTAGTCATGTTAGTTTGGTATCCTTCATGATATTAAGTGTACATACTGTTATTTATATATGTTCCCTGTATTTTTCTTGTAAGATGTATTTTTTATTTTGTTGTTTTTGTTATTTTTCCTTATTCAAAGAATACTTAAGGCCTGATTTAAATGTGTAATTTTTCAAGCTGCTGCTTTTACAGATTTTTTCAAGAACTGAAAAATCAGTTTTTAGCCAGTCTTGTAGGTTTTAAAGGTTCGAAAAAAATCATTATGATGGCCTTGTTTGTTTCACTTCCAATACAGTAAAAATAAAATAGATAAAAATAATTTAGTTATATTCCATTTATTACAATAGTTATTCTAGGTGCAACAGGCTGTCTTTCATTTTGCTTCTAAATTACTGCTTATGTGCAAGGAATGGCTGGGGTTATCATTGACTGGCAATGCAAGGGAATTGAATTCGAGTCAGCAAGATTGCTCAACAAGACTACTACCGCTGCACGACACAAATCAGAAGAGTTGGAGTAAATGACCTCTTGGGAGAGACATTGTTGCCGAAGGGCCATGGGCCTGGCTACATCTTAAGTGTTATAATTGCCTGAGAATTATTATATTTGTATACTTTTCTCTATCAGATGTATTTATCATAATTCAAATATAGTAAGTAATCAGCTATGTATCACTGTGTTGCTATTCACAATCCCTGGTAAACATTGAGAGTTAAACTTAGGGTTAGAATTGTGAATGTGAAAATTGTCATTTGAAGCCAGAGAAGTCAGAGGAGTAAGGCTCTAAAAATTCCATGTCTTAAAGCAGCCAATAGTGAACTCTCTTTTCTCACCAAAATTTGTACTTCCGGTCTGAAGAGAAGAAAATAAATGCAATTATCAAGTTGAATGAACCCTTTACTGTATATAATATATTGTGAAATATAATCACACATGTTCCTATAGCCATATTCAGTGTGCATTAGTCAGATCATTCAGCTTAGCTCCACATTTAAGACAGGGCTGTTCTTGCGTGTTTATTCCATATTTAAAAGACAAGTTTTGAATGTTTGCATACTATCAGAAACAGTTGAGATAGTGAAAAAATGAGATGCATATGAAAAAAAAAAAAAAAATCAGTTTCTGTATCAATAAGGATGAAAGAAGATTGGTTAGGCTAAAGATTAACAGCGAAAATATAGATATGCTCCAAAGGCAAAAGAAATAATAAAAGATAATATAGTAGAAACTACTGTAATGTAGTTTTTGTACGAAAGAAGTTATGTATGGGCAATTTGGCAAACTTTGCATTTTGTTAATAGTTGATCTCAATTACAGGTAGGAGAGAGAATACGAGTGATATTGGACTGTGACGACAACACTTTAGCATTTGAGAAGAACTATGAATTTCTTGGCGTTGCATTTAGAGGTAAGCTCAACATTTTTTCTTTGGTTTGTTTGAGGAAACGTCTTTCTCTTGGGAGCTTACTAAGATAGATAAGAATATTGTGTAATTTTTTACATTCAGAGGCATATACTTCCTCAGTCAAATAAGTTTAGTTGTTGCTCTTTATTTTGCTCTTTATCAATAGGATTAGTCATAAGATATGTTGTAGAATGAATGAATGTGAATGTATTGATGTTTTTTTACAACATCTAGTATGTATGACAAACATTGATGCATTTCACTTTCTCCTTCTCTCACATTTTCCTTGTATTTATTCTTATTTGTAAATTAACTATTAATACCTTTATTTTCTGCCTTTCAGGTCTGCCAGATAAGCAGCTATATCCCTCTGTTTCTGCTGTGTATGGCAACACAGAGGTGTCAATGGTATACTTAGGACCCCCGTTGGATGGCTGACCCGCTGTATGCTTAGCACAGATAATACCAGGCTGCAGAGCGCAACATGGTTCCTCGCTGATCTCAAGGGATTGTCCGCCCACAAGCCCTCGTACATTATGACGGGTGTGCGGCAGGTCATGTATGGCAGTGGTCGACTGCAGGAAATGACTCTTCGGCTCTGAAAGAAGCTTTCAGTGAGTGATGGAGCTCAAAGGGGACAGGTGGCCATGCAAGAGGACGGCTGTAGTGTGGTGAGCTGTCTTGCCATCTCCCAAGAATAGAGCTGTATTGTACGCAAAAATAAAGTGAAAATAAAGAATAACAATAAAAAACACATAGGAAATAAGAGAAGCATATTGTGACTTCCTGAAACATTTAGTGGCTTTTTTTATGTTAAAAAAAAAGATGCAAGCCATTGACGCCTTACAGTTGTTGAAAAAAGGCATAGGATGCAAACCAAAGGGAAGATGTTAGCAGATGTGTGAAAACATCTTCGTTCAGTGCAACAAAGAATAAAAAAAGAAGAAAAGCATGCCTAACAGAGTTAATCTCTGCACTATGTGCAATGTGCCTTGAGAAACATAATACTGGAGGAACATTGTCTTTTAGTCTTTTTTATGAAGATACAACTGTTTAAATTATTGTATATGTATTTGAAAAAAAATATATAGATATATATGTCTGTTGGCATATATATATATCTGTAAAAGCTGATTAACTTTGTAAACATGAACAGAAGTTAAAGAATAATGTCATGCAACAAAATGCAGTATTCAGGAGTAGAGGGAGCTTCTCATGTACTACCAGGTGTGTGTACAGCATTGGCTTCTTTTTTTAAAAAGGGTTTTGAAAAAAAGTGTAAGTCTGAATGTACAAGTAATTATTTATTGAGGCAAATAGTGATATTATCAGCATGCTTATATTTTGCATTTGTATAGTTTAAAATGTTTATGCATTGATCCTTCCTCATCTGTGGCTGAGTCATGGATGACTGGTTCTGTTCCATCTGTGGAATGCATTCCTTAAGCTCCCACCTTTTTTGTGTTCAATGAATTGTGCTCAGGTAGCACATGATCTAGTCATTTAGTAGCAGAAGTGATCACACATTTCATAGATTGATGGTGAGGGATTGACAACTTTCTTTTATGCTTTCATATATGTGCATTAATCTTTTATATTATTTTAGATTTTCTCTCTCTCTCTCTCTCTCTCTCTCTCTCTCTCTCTCTCTCTCTCTCTCTCTCTCTCTCTCTCTCTCTCTCTCTCTCTCTCTCTCTCTCTCTCTCTCCTTCCCCCCCTCCCCTCTCCCTTTAAGTTTTCAATTGTTTGATCTCATATTTATCTTGGAGTTTGATGTGATTTCTCTTTACTTTTTCCAACTTCGGTACAGACAGTTCTTTGGTGCTTTTCCTTAGACATTCCAGTTGCCAAGTTCGTCAGTACACTTTCTTGGCTTTTCATCTTCAACCTGATCATTCCACTTTAGTGTGGAGAGATTACATTCCTGTTTATTATTATATTTTTTCATCATCTACTCTTTCTTTTTGATCCTTGCTAAATATGTGATGGGAGGATTATAGACCAGAAAAAGTTACTATTACAAGTCAGGATGCCATTGTCATGTGTAGAGTGTAGCATCAGATCTTTCTTTTTATTTTTTTCACTCTAATCCCTATGTATAAAGAAAAAAAAAAATATGAACAGCCTGTGGAACGGCTGGTGTTCATGTGCAGACAAAAAGGGAAGGGGCATGTTACCTGATGGAAGCTTTTCCCTCATTTGAGCTTTTGCAATTGTTGTGATTTTTTAAGACTTCCTGATTGTTCTGATGTATTATAATTATTATTATTATTATCATTATTGATTATTTTTAGTATAGTTGATGTTGCCAATAATTTAATTTTTTAGCTCTATATTTAATTTTTATTTGTACAAATTGTCGTGATACAGAACCATAAGATATTATTTGTGTTGAATGAGCAACAGATCTTACCAAAAGTAGGTTTAAATTTTGTGTGTGTGTATGTGTGTGTGTGTGTGTGTGTTTGTATGTGTGCATATATGTATTCATATGTGTGTTTGTGGGAATTTTTTGGTGCATGTGCTGGATGTGGACCTGTGACCATATACAAGTGCATTAATGAAAGTTGGTTATACCTTTGAAAAGGATGAACAAGTACAACACACACAACTCAGTGCAATTACTACTTATGTATAAGGCTGTCCGAGCTATTGCTTGTTTATTGTGATTATTCAAAGCTGATTGTATATCTTTCTATGGTTGATATCTTTACGTGATAATTGTCATTTATGTTACCAGACTGTTAAGTTCTAGCCATTAGCCATACGTCATATTTGTGTACATTCTCACATGTACACATTTCTTTTCTCATACTAATTGCATTCTTTCTTGTTACTCTCACTCACACACACCTGTTGTCTCAGTTTTATACTTGCATTTACACTACAAATCATACTCGCATGCTCAACTCACATTTATGATTAAGAGTGCAAATGACCCTTTGCATTTTTACCTTTAATTTTGTTCTCTACTTAAACATGAAGATACAAATCATAGAGGATACAGTTAGTTTTGAACCTATACCTAATGCTTGAATGATTCAGGTTTCATGTGTCAAAGTTGAATGTAGAACCTAATTTATTTGTTAACGAATGCACTGTTCCCATTGGTTCATTATTGTTGATATAATAAAGCACTGGCATTGTATGTTATCTTTAGAACTTTTATCAGGCACTTAAAAGTTACTTATAAGCTGAACACATAAGGTTTAATGCTTTTATAATGAAAGTCTAATAAATATATTCTGCATGCCATGTCATTAAATTCTGAAGGAAAATCTGCATGTTTTGTAATTTCAGTATGGGGCAACAGAAATACAAAATGAGAATGTTGAAATAAAGGGATATACAAGATGAGAAAAATGACAAAAATCCTCACAATGATTGGATGGTTCACATTTGTAATAAATGTTACTTTACAATGTATGTTAGGGGATGTAGTGTATGTTGTGTTCTTTTTGTGTCATTACCTAAAATATTAGTCACAAAGAAAAAAAAAATAGATCTGCTATTGGTCATTACATGAAGAGAGAGAACTTTTTAGGCTTCTTAAACATTTCAGATAACAATTTTTTTCCTATGTTGTACTTGAATGCAGAATGAAAAACAAACTGGAGAGACTGGACATTTTTACATGAAATGATAACTATAAATCTACATCACAGTGGTCTCCTTCGTACCAAGTGTTTTATATGGTCTTGTAGAGTAGAAAGATACTGTTTAGTATTTTGTTATGTTGGCACTATTTGCCCAGCATGTTCACATATGTACATATATTTAAGATTTGTAAATATTTGTTTATCTTTAATTCTAGCACAGGAAGCAGGGATGATGGTGTATGTATGATGAACTTGTGTTAAGTGTGCTCTATGTACACTTCGATTAGGGCTGGTAATGTTTGCAGTACAGTCTCAGAATCTATTCATGAGCTGTTTTTTTTTTTTTTTTTTTTTTTTAATTCATCCAAAAATGTGTTCCTCTCCTCTATAAGGGATCTGCACATTCATTTTCATGGCTTTAAAGCAGTTACTGCATAACCTCATATATCATCAATGTACATCTGTCATGGTCATCACACATGAATACTGTTAGTTGGTTTTAGTTTTTTATCATTGTCGAACTTTTGCAGAGAGTGGGATTAAATACTGTAAGGGAATGCCATGCTGAAGCTCGTATGCTCTAGTAGAGCATGAGCTTTTTGAAGAGACTAGAGAAACATGGTAAACTCATTGTGTAGCATGTTTGCATATTCTTCAATAGTGGGCAAGCTATTTCTGCTATGTACTGCTAAGAGTAAAAGGAATCAAACTTTTTGACATGGTAGGAATCCTGTCCAGTAGACAAAAGCAATATACATTCCATTTCTCCAGAATTATTTATATATTCCCCAGCATTCATTAATTCTAACTATTGCTGGCAAAACTTGTTAAATATTTATTTTATGTAAGGAAGTGGATGTAAAAATGACAGTTTATGTCTGAAATTATTGATGCTGTTACTGGCTCATACTGCAATTCAATTCCAGCCCTATTTATCATTGAGTGAATGTTGAATAGACATTTTTCACTGAAGTTAAAAGGAACTTACATAATCAGTCATGTAGAAGTCTTGTCAAGTAAATCATTTGAACTATCTGTTTGACCTCTTTACTCCCTATTTACTTACTCCAATATTACCCTGGGTTTACTAAAGTCCCAAAGAAAATGTTACTGTTAAGAAATCTTGCTAATCATTACTTCTTGTATGAAAGAAAGTTGTTTACTGTATTTTTAGTGCATTAAACAAAGAAAATATTGGTATGTATCCCATTTTTTAAATGTTAGTACCAAAATTCTTTGTTCAGTAATAATGAGACTGAGTTAAAGGGCTGCATTGAATGATTGATATATCTTCTGTCTTCCAGTCTCATGAATGAATAATTATGTTTCAGGGTATATATGAATTTAGAGTTGTGCAATTAAAAAACAAATTCATCATTATATCCATTAATAATTTTCTGGTTTTATTTAATCTAGTAAAACATCTCTCACTACAGATTTTGATCACAAATTTGTTATTATTTATTGTATAAACATTATGTTGACATTGTTGATATGATACATATGAACTTAATCAAATAATGTAACACTATATTGATAAAAAATTAATAAAAATAATTCTTATTCAGTTAACAGCTCAATAAGTTCAAAACAAATGACAAATCTTATGGTATTTTTAGCAAAAAAATCAAGATAAAGAAACTGTACAAGTACCAAAGATGACCTTCCAAGATATCTTTGAAAGGAGATAGAGAATTTTAAACATTTTGTTTGCAGCTAATCAAGACAGTTTTAAAATTGATAATTACACAAATGATATTCTCTTCAATAAATATTTTTATTAAATGTAGACCAACTTATTGTATCATTGATTATCATATATAATATGTGTTCTTGCCCCTCTGGTATTGCCATTATTTTACCGTATAGTGAGCACGAATACACGTTAAATTTTATTAAAATATCTGATATTGTCTACATGCAGATAGATATAGATAAGATGCTTCTCATACAAAGCCATGAGGTTTACAATGTACAAATGATAGAATTTCTAGCACAAGCAGTATGTTATATTGCTCCCAATTAAAATAGCCTTCAGTTAAGATAACTGACTTGGAACAACAGGCAGAATTGACCAGCAGCTCTTATATATACCTTAAAGAAAAAAAGTGAAAATATACATACTATTTGCTTGGAAAAGAACAGACAGCATTATCTTATGACGAGTGAGTCCAAAAAGCCTTGAATGTGGGTACACCTGTTTCAATAATAAATTAAAGTTGCATATGAAATATTACTCATTAATGAATTTAGTATGAGGAAAATATTTGAATTATGTTGACTTCTGAATAGATCTTATAATTCAGAGTTTGCATATGACCTACATGGAGAACCTACATATTTTTGACACACTATACAAGCAAAAGAAAAGCAAGGACAAGTTCATAAGAATATGATAAATTTCATAGACATTTAAACAAAATGAACAATATTTGAAAAATAAGCTACGCTAAAGAAATAGAGTTGTTTTTCAAAGCTGTAGTAGTTTTGCAGCGGAATACTTCCCCCAGGGAATATAATTCATAAATTTAATAAATTTTGATACAAAGCAAGATAAAATGGCTTGTGCATCGCACTTACGTGTGTCTTCACTTACTGCAGATCGTTATGATAAGTACAATACATTCACGAAAAGCATATATAGAAAGCTACATACCTTAAATATGAGTTTTTCTTTATCTTGGCATTAATTTTATATATGTTGCAATGGGGGTAAAACATTACCTAAATTGCTAAAGACACTCAATGGGTTTTTATTTTTTTCTAATTATTTGAAATTACATTTTGCAAGTAACGATTACGAAGTAGGTTATTAACATAGTATAAGAAGTTATTCACACACTACTGCTAATAAAGAAATTCAAATTGTTAACATGTTACATCGTAAAGTCAATACGGACCGGAGAATCACTATGTTAATACAAAATTTGTGTTTGTGAATAGGTACATTTTCTCATCGTCTGTTCACTTTGATGTCCCCTTCTTATCAAACCTTTTCATTCGTTTCTCTGACAAAAGTGACTTTATGTTCATTTTAGTAATGCAAACTCTTATAAAAGATTTATCAGTGCACGTTAAATCCTCGACAGGATTTGCATGTTGCAAGATACTTTTATTTCAAAAACAAATCTAGAGACCTTTTTAGTTTTAATATGATTAAAAATTAACCCACCATTACGCATTTATTATGCTTCGTTTCCTTTCGTTTCCTCGGTGCTTAGTATAAGAAATACAAAGGTAAAAAGAGTATATCTAAAACATGAATTCCGTGTCTAAGAAAACGGAAAAGTGTTCTGTAATTGAATTGGGAATTTGATTAAATGTCAGATCACAAAAATTATAAGCGTTCTCCCAGTAATGGATAACGGTTACTTAAAGCTCTTCAAAAGTGAACCGAAAATGTGAAAGTAATATCGTCGAGAAACTTTTACTACACGTTTTATGCGCAGGACACAACGTGCGAACACCTTTTCAAGTTTTCGTCATTCATCAATTTCCACACAGAGGAAGGGAAGAGGGGTATGCGGTCACTTTTAACTGACGCTATAAACCTTTGCAGGAGTTGCCATGTGTTGCAACTTACATTTTATATTGCACAAATTGAAGGAATTTAATTTTGTGTTACTCACGTTTGAAGATACATATTAATTTAGTTTTTAAATATATATATATATATATATAAATATATATATATATATCTCAGCTCACTATTTGTGTCCGAGCTGAAGCATAAAATAGCAAGACTGAGTGAGAGCTGCGCATAGTATTTTTTTTTATTTTATTATTATTTTTTTTTTTTTTTACAGATGCTGCAGTAGCAGATTATTTTTCAAGTTCAGCATTTGCAGCTGCAACGCTTCGATTATTTTTTTTAGTGCCACATGAAGATTCTGTCTTTGATGCCAGATAAACACGTTTACCATTTTTAAAAATTAATCACCGAGTTTTATAATGAACGGGAAGATGAAACTAAAAACTTTGAATTTGTTTTGCATAAATCAGCCTCAGAGCGGCAACATTTATACGTACGCTCCATTGATGCAGTTTTCGGTCACGATCGTTTGAGAGCAATTCGAGAATCTAAAAGATGTGATGAACTCAAATATGATGCCATGGATAATGTTATATGTGACGGTAACATTTGACGATATAATCATGAACATGTAATGATAAAATATATAATCATAGTTGGGACGCTGGCATTAATTAACATTTTCTTGAAAAGAATATAAGTAACTGTTATTGTTCCTGTTTTAAAGTCTCATGCAAATAACTGTCACAACACGAGTATTTCGCTCAAAACATTTCGTATTGAATATATGCAGTCTTTGATGCAGGGTCTGACCGCGACCAGGGACTGGCGGGATGGAAAAAAAGAAACGAACATATTTGAATAACGCCGAGGACCTAAACGTATTATACGATTAACGACAGTTTAAAAAAAAGTGACGGAAGCACAGGAAGGGTGAAACCAGTTCGGAATTCGCCAATAATATAAATGTTTCCACTCGTCTTTCAACAGGGTTATATATCAGCATCCATGTCCGTCCTGTGTCTCCCTCCTTGCATACCCGTCTTCCTCTCCTCTCTTCTCTCTCTCTGTCTCATTCTGTCTATTAATCTCTTTCTCTCTTTCTCTTTCTTCTCCATGGGTTCCTTTCGTCCTCCCCT
>NC_061825.1:44773800-44783800 GCF_019202785.1 Penaeus chinensis | reverse complement strand
TATATTTGAGCAATCAACACACACCCAATCTCACGCCATCCCCTTCCCCCCTCACCTTGAACATCCTCTCCTGCCCCCCTTCCCCTCCCTCTCCTCCCTCCTCACCTTGAGCATCTCGATCCGTTTTTCTCTCAAGTGAAACCCCAGCGCATTTTTTATTCCCCTAAGCTATATACAGGTTCTTGTCCTGCATTGGCACACACGAACGTTTGCATTCGCCTGACGCAAAAGAGGAAAAAAGGGGAAAGACCTGAAAACATTTTTGCCAAACAAGTACAAACCAAGGCAGACGCGTCATTCGGCTTGGTTGGTACGCCTGCTCTGTCTATGACGTTATTTAAATCGAATATTTTATGACATAATTCATTTGATTACTTGAACTGTAAAATAATACGCAAAACCTATGTACTGTATGATACTTATGCGTTTGCAACAACCTGCGTTACGTGTGGGAACTAGCATCTTGCGCAGGATTACCAACTGTATTTTTAAAATTACAAATTCTTTTCGGGATCTTATCATTTACTCCCTAAAACAATATTCAGGACAACAAATATATACATAAATGCCCTTAATATATCAGAACTGGAGAAATGTTTATTAATGAGCACTGGTATGTACAAATGGAGCTTGACTTCGTATATTGCTAGGTTAAGAACTTAGCAACGTACTTGACCTTTTAAGTCGAGTGTGGGTTAATTTTGCTTGTTTCTTATAAAAGACGGTTTGCAGTATATGAAATATCATTACAATAAATACGTTGTCACTGACAGGAGGACCCTGCAAGAAAAGCTAACTCTAAGATTTAGCATTCCTAAGTAAATTGATTGTTAAAATTATTATTAGCTTAGCAATATGGAAAGTATCTATGAAGGTCGCTTGTAATAAATATCTCCGTTAACATAAAATACGTGAACTCATATCAAAAGTTAAGGGTTATTTGAAAACAGACATCATACTGCTATCTATTAGTGTGTCGATTTACGTGATTACTAACCCACTTTATGTCTGACATTGTTTACTAAGTAACTATCTATGTATCTTTCCGCTATTCCATCTCCTTGTCTTTCTGTAGCTCAAGAAGTCTATCCACCTATATGTTTAGATGTTGATCCGTTGATTATCTTTCTGTTTATTAATAATAGCCAGGCCATGAATGCAGAAAACTGGCAATATAGGTGGACAGGGCAAGATTACAAGTTAAGTATAGAAAGTTTGTCCTTACATTTGTTCTCTGCAATAATGTGGACAGTTTTCCTTATAGGCAATATTTTCGCATATGTGATTAAATATTTAATGAAAAATCGACCTGTAAAAGGTTATTTGTTAAATCTTACTGTTTAAGATGTATACGAATTCTTAATTCAGGTCAGGAACATTTTTTCCTACCGTCCGTGTAGTAAAACTATTTAGAGTTAAATACTGCCATACCCCCATCTTATACGCGACATTTGTTTATGCATGCATGCACACATGCGTGCACATGCTTGCCCTCAGAGACACACACGTACACACAAATATACGCACGATAATACTTTTTATATGTACACAGATGAATTTATCTATACACAACACACACACGTGTATGTGCGTATGCATGTATGTATGTATAATATATATACATACACTTATATATTAGATATATGTGTGTGTGTGAATCTACACGCCCAAAAATCTTGGATAGGAAACTTTCAAGTCTGCAAGCTCCCTTAGATCTCCTCCGTCTACGAAGTCCACTCTTTCTGTCTCTATAATGCTGTCCGTATTATGCGGACAGCATTATAGGGACAGAAAGAGTGGATGCTGACTTGACAGCCGGGCGCATGGATGGCACGAGATCATGGCAGGTGCAGAGTGCCTGCACCTCAGTAGTATCCGGTGCGTGCCTCAGTGCAACTTTAAGCTACACATGCCGTACAAGCAACACTCCCTAGAAATACATCTATGCATATACTAACGTAAAGATGAATTTATGGTAATCAGTGGCTAACGTTCCCCCAAAAAGAAATGCGCAATAACTAGTATAAATATAGAATCTGTCACCCACAATGTACTTTCTGGTTAACTCCTAATGTAAGTTTCTTTTTGTCTAGTCAAATTTTAGAAGCCTCTTTGTTCGAGCACCATTACATATAATCAGTGTATTTTGCACATCCATTTAGGTGTGCTTTCGAAATGTAATTGGATCATCCAATCAACGAGCCACCCATGTATATGGTGTCTTTAGGAATAACCTCAGGAAAAAATCTAATTTGATCTTTCTGCAGGCAGTTAATGCCTCTTCCAAACACCTTGGCCAGATGATATTCACACTGGTTAACGAAAAATGAGTGTTTGGGAGATCTCGGAATATCTGTTTCTTATTAGAGAGAGAGAGAGAGATTGAGAGAGAGAGAGAGAGAGAGAGAGAGAGAGAGAGAGAGAGAGAGAGAGAGAGAGAGAGAGAGAGAGAGAGAGAGAGAGAGAGAGAGAGAGAGAGAGAGAGAGAGACGGTTTCTTTCTTGCTACGTGAAACGCTAACTAGTAAAAATGGTTCACTATGACAAGTTCTACGGTGTCCATATATAAAGCTTAAGGACACCAGGGTGTTTCTAAGAGATGTAGCAGGGTGAACAAGAGACTTTCAAATGATGTTCTAAAAGGCCATAGGTTGCTGAAAAAATACATGCAATGCACATGACGAAGCAACACGAACATTGGACTAGGCATTATGCTCTGAAATCAAGCGAAAATTAATATAGGACATAATCTACTGCTTGTGTCAGCACTAAAAGTATATTTGTTAAACTTTTCAGTAGAGAAAAATATATTTCATCGATCGATCATTCCGTATCTACGGTATCAAAAGTATGTATGCGCGCGCAAGCTCTGTGGCAGATTGGTTTCTCCTCAATAACACCACTGGATGCTCCATTTCAACAAAGCTGAGAGAGATTATGAAGTGAAAATGTACTTAATGTGAGGAAAAACGAAGCTGATACCTTACAATAAAACACTGCTTCAAGGGCTCTTAAAATCCTTTGGCAGATCAGAATATTTGATCAGACCATGACTGCACACAACCTATATGCACTGCAGCCATGCGAGCAACAAAGCAAAATAACTGATCTTTCTCAAGTCCTCCTCCTAGTTTTAAAGTTACTGTCAACAGACTCAAAGTATTTCAAATGCAAATACTGGATTTTTTGAGTTGCGTCCAAGGAAACTTCGATTTCGCAACAAGCATCTGAAATTTGCTTTGCAAGCCTTTGGTAAGAATCAAAACTGCCTGGCGGTCGTCTTTGTTTGGAGAGGTTTCTATAAGTCGTTTCCAAAAAGTGATCTTCAGATTGAAGTATTATTAGCTTCCATTTTTCTTCGAGATCCATGCGGAAAAATAAAACAAAAAATAATATACCGTTATTTGCTCGAAGTGAAAAAATATATTTATTGTTTGTGATTTCTGTACATGTTGCTGTTCCTATTGCGTTGTTAGAGGAAGAGGCCTACTATTGCAATTTGATTTAAAACCTCCGCGCGGAAAGAATCATAAATCTTGCATATACAAGTGCCCTTATGCAGATATCAATGTAGTTACATGATGTTCGTCTCGTGCTATTTACTTTCGTGTCTCCTTCCCCCCCTCTTACTTCCTAATGATTCGGACTCGGTCTCTCAACCTGCCAATGAACGTTAGTTTTTTTTATTTTGAAAAAATAAAACATATTTTAAATTTAAAGCTCATTTACAAGTGGGTAACCGTTTAACGGCAATAGTTAGTGCTGGCCTGTCGCGTAGCCACCCGACGCCACATACTGTACGCACACACCATTGATTAACATTAACCAGGGAATAATATTGACCTTCCTAGAATATTGCATTTTACACCCATTTAAAGGACGAATGAATGTAGTTTTTTCTGACAATTATTCGAAAAAAAATCATCACCATTTACAATAAAAAAATATTATTAAATATACAAGAAAATGCAGAAATATATTCGCCGAGCGTCGTGGAGAAGACTTCGGTTTTTCCGTGCATTTAATGGAACAATTTATTTCGGGCTATATATCGGCTAAATAAATACATAAAAAATACTGGCATACACTTTAGGTCATAATCTATTTTTTAAGATTGCTCTAAAGTAAGTATATCACTAGTTATTTCCAGAATCAATTTTTTCCCGACCTCCTACCTCGACGCCGAAAATATCCAACGAATAACCAGGGGACACCACCGATTTATTTCTTTAAACCCTTTAGACCCTTGTTTACCCCTTCTTCCTATTTTCTAAAAAATCATACGGTCCTTGGGGATTTTTTAAAAAATAATAACGACACTCCCCAGTGCAAAGGAAAGCGGAAAATAATATCTGAAATTAATTTCTAGCTGGGCTCGCTGGCCGCTTCGCCTCCCAAGCCGCCGCTCTTCGCCGCCGCCGCTTCACATCCCCGCCAGACGCCGCCCCTACGAGTCAAACGACCTCCGCGAATGTAAGTTTTTAACTCCTCATTTCCTCCGATTCACTTTCTAGGTAGGGGGGAATAGTTGAGAAAATAAGGCACAAAGGTTTTGGAGCGACTCTCAACCGAGGGGTCCGGGAGTGGTTGGTATTTTTCGTTTTTTTAAGGATTTGTGGCGTGGGGTCGCCGGGCGGAGGGAGGGCGGCGGCGGCTCATGGCGGCGTCAGCACCCTCTCGCCAGCATCAAATCTCCCGCCAAGAGATAGGTCCCGATACCGTGGCGGGACCTGTGAAAAGCGCAAAGGAATTGATTGCTGCTTGCGGGCCGCCTAGGGGCGCGTTAATTCACCTTTTTGGGACGAGTTGGGCGTAACTAGAGTTTCTGTGGCGTGGGGGGGAAAATGGCGCCTCTGGGGACCTCCTTGGCATCGCGTGTGTGAAGCTCGGCCACATCTGCGAAAGAGAGGATTTTTCATCTCCAGCCCTTTATTTCACATCCCTGCCAGTTTTTATCCCGTCTCATTCCGAGTGCGAGGCCTCAGAGCTGTACCTGTCAAAAATATTCGCATTGTGTTCAACGTAAAAAAAAAAGGTGCAATTTAGTTTCTGCAGTGTTATCAACCGTGGCAGTCTTGAAGAATTTAATTATAACCTTTCTCGTAGTGTATGTAAAGATTTACAATGTTTACAATGTTTTTTTCATGCAAATATTTAAATTTTATATGCTCGAAAATGAAAATTATAATTAGACTTGCATTATGGCACCCTTATTGTCGTTTTGTTTTGATTAGTAATTGGTAAATAAACTACATATAATATGTTTAGTTATTATGAATGGGAAATGCATTAAATATTTCTTGTAGTATAGAATTAATTTTCCTGTTGAGTAAGAATCTCAATTCTTTCCTTGGTCTACATTCTATACAAGATGTAATATGAATGAGAAAAAATCCAAGGTTGGATAGTAAATAAGTATGATTTTGGAAGAGAAGTCTCTTGTTCATATATGAATATTGGCAGAAATTGAACAATTAATGTAGCAAAATTTAACAAACAAATGACAATGAGAAAATGGATTTTTTCTTCTTCTGTGCATTTGGTGCTCTGTCGTTACTAATATTTTGTTGTACTCTGTATCATATCACTCCAGTGTTTTATGGTTTAATTTGCCTTGTCTTTTGGAATTTAGTCGGATTCTCTATTATTATTAGCAATGTATTTATATTTAAAAAATCTTACCTGTATTGTCTATTTTTCTGACAAACATTTTAATGTAGATAACTGGCATAGTTTTTCCTGGTGTTTAGTGTTTATATAGTAAAGTGTATTATGTATATTATTGTATTTCATAAGAATAATATTGTAGGAAGATCTTAGTTTGAACTTGGGTGAAACGCACGTTTGGGGCTAAACGCCATGGCAATTGACAGATGGACAACAAATTTACTTTCCTTTCAGAACAAAAAATAAAAAGTAAATAAACACAAAACCTGCGGAGCTGAGGAGGAGATATTGACTGCTGTAGCCTCCTGATGCAAATCCATCGCAGTGCTACTGCATTTTCACACTTCAGCAGCTTCTTCTTTGCCATTGTATTGATCTTCCTAGAACTCTGTATCTTTTGCTTTTGCTCTAAAGGTTATTTCTTAGCTAATTTCAACTTTTCCCTTCTTTTGGGGGTAAATGTTTAGATCACACTGGAAGAGGCCACTGCCTTCAAGCTGATTGGTTTGGCGTCCTTGCCTGTAAGTGCTCAGGCAAAGGCCATCAAACCTGCACCCTGTATATTCTGGCAAGTTCAAACTTGTAGGCCCCAAGCTGTTTTATAACAGTGAACTCTTCCAAGCTGTCTTGCAAGAATGTTTTGTAGGATTTTTGGTATATACCACAGCACAAAGTGCAATGGGTGTGGCAATTACTTCGCAGTCGCACATGTTGGATTTCAATTCATAGCAAATTTAAAGTTGATTTGGATAAAATCAATAAAGTACAGCCAGATTTGAAAGTAACTACAGTTGTCCTCTAAACACTTACCCATTTTCATGGTTACGGTTGATGTGCTCTTTTCTTGACTTGCGTGATAGGTTCTTTCACACTGTTCTGTCAGCTCGTTGCTTCTGTGGAGTATCACATGCCCATTCATAGAATAAAGTGTGGTTCCAATTATCTAAAAAAAAGAAGAAAAAAGAGGAATAAATAAATAATATAAAATAAGATAAAATTATAAAACACCATCTCACTGCCACTAGTACACTCACACTCACACTGACACTATCACCCACACTCACACTGACACTATCACCCACACTCACACTGGACACTATCACCCACACTCACACTGGCACTATCACCCACACTCACACTGGCACTATCACCCACACTCACACTGGCACTATCACCCACACTCACACTGGCACTATCACCCACACTCACACTGGCACTATCACCCACACTCACACTGGCACTATCACCCACACTCACACTCACACTGGCACTATCACCCACACTCACACTCACACTGGCACTATCACCCACACTCACACTCACACTGGCACTATCACCCACACTCACACTCACACTGGCACTATCACCCACACTCACACTCACACTGGCACTATCACCCACACTCACACTGGCACTATCACCCACACTCACACTGGCACTATCACCCACACTCACACTGGCACTATCACCCACACTCACACTGGCACTATCACCCACACTCACACTGGCACTATCACCCACACTCACTGGCACTATCACCCACACTCACACTGGCACTATCACCCACACTCACACTGGCACTATCACCCACACTCACATTGGCACTCTCTCACTCACTCACACTGGCACACTCTCACTCTCTCACACTGGCACTCTCTCACTCTCTCACACATGCACACACACTCACTCTCTCACACATGCACACACACACTCACTCTCTCACACATGCACACACACACACTCTCTCTCTCACACATGCACACACACACACTCTCTCTCTCACACATGCACACACACACTCTCTCTCTCTCACACATGCACACACACACTCTCTCTCTCACACATGCACACACACACACTCACTCTCTCACACATGCACACACACACACACTCACTCTCTCACACATGCACACACACACACACTCACTCTCTCACACATGCACACACACACACTCACTCTCTCACACATGCACACACACACACTCACTCTCTCACACATGCACACACACACACTCACTCTCTCACACATGCACACACACACACTCACTCTCTCACACATGCACACACACACACTCACTCTCTCACACATGCACACACACACACTCACTCTCTCACACATGCACACACACACACTCACTCTCTCACACATGCACACACACACACTCACTCTCTCACACATGCACACACACACACTCACTCTCTCACACATGCACACACACACACTCACTCTCTCACACATGCACACACACACACTCACTCTCTCACACATGCACACACACACACTCACTCTCTCACACATGCACACACACACACACTCACTCTCTCACACATGCACACACACACACACTCACTCTCTCACACACACACACACACACTCACTCTCTCACACATGCACACACTCACACTCACGTCTCTCGACCACCTGCACACACACACACTCACTCTCTCACCCATGCACACACACACTCACTCACTCAACACATACACACACACACTCATCTCCTCACCTACTGCTACACATACACACACACACCACTCACTCTCTCACACCATCACACACACACTCACTGGCACACACACACATACACTCACTGGCACACACACACATACACTCACTGGCACACACACACATACACTCACTGGCACACACACACATACACTCACTGGCACACACACACATACACTCACTGGCACACACACACATACACACACTTGCACACACACACATACAGACTCACTGGCCACACACACCCAATACACTCACAGCACACACTCACACTGGCACACACACGCGCTCACTTACACTGGCACACACTCGCGCTCACTCACACTGGCACATACAAGCGCACACTCACACTGGCACACTCTCACACTGGCACACTCTCACACTGGCACACTCTCACACTGGCACACTCTCACACTGCACACTCTCACACTGGCACACTCTCACCTGGCACACTCTCACACTGGCACACTCTCACACTGGCACACTCTCACACTGGCACACTCTCACACTGCCACACTCTCACACTGCCACACTCTCACACTGGCACACTCTCACACTGGCACACTCTCACACTGGCACACTCTCACACTGGCACACTCTCACACTGTCACACTCTCACACTGTCCACACTCTCACACTGTCACACTCTCACACTGGCACACTCTCACACTGGCACACTCTCACACTGGCACACTCTCACACTGGCACACTCTCACACTGGCACACTCTCACACTGGCACACTCTCACACTGGCACACTCTCACACTGGCACACTCTCACACTGGCACACTCTCACACTGGCCACACTCTCACACTGGCACACTCTCACACTGGCACACTCTCACACTGGCACACTCTCACACTGGCACACTCTCACACTGGCACACTCTCACACTGCACACACTCACACTGGCACACTCTCACACTGGCACACTCTCACACTGGCACACTCACTGGCACACTCTCACACTGCCACACTCTCACACTGCCACACTCTCACACTGCCACACACATGCGCACACTCACACTCTCACTGGCGCGCACACGCGCACACTCACACTGGCGCACACATTCAGACACTCACACTGGCACACACATTCAGACACTCACACTGGCACAACATACTGGCACACACACACACCCTCACACTGGCACACGCACACACTCACACTGGCACACGCGCACTCTCACACTGGCACACGCGCACACTCACACTGGCGCACACTCACACTGGCGCACACTCACACTGGCGCACACTCACACTGGCGCACACTCACACTGGCGCACACTCACACTGGCACACGTGCACACAGGCACACACACACACGTTCACTCAGAGTGAACTCTTCCATGCACTCGTACACCATTAAATATATGCAAGTATTCTTGGCCAAAATTTGGTTCATTAGTTGATTGGAATCTAACTTTATTTTGCTTGATTTTTACTCTTTTCATCCAGAAATCAAGTGGGCCATTCATTGCTGTAGCACTAATATTCATATCTATTTTGTCCTAGAGTCAGACTTGACAAGAATGGCAGAAGACACCCCTGTGGACAGCCCCAAACGCAAGCGTGGACGCCCACCAAAGCCTGAAAGTGAGAAGGGCAAAGTGAATTATTTGAGTGTCCCACCCAAAATAGGAATAATCGAACTGTTGTATACCTTAAAGCCAGTGCCTCACTTGAGATTAATTTAGTAATTTTTTTTTTTTTTTTTTTTCTAGCATTATTACTTGTTTATTTTCCTAATTTTGTTGGTTTTTTTTCCCCCCCATAGTTTATAAAGTCATGGCTGAAGACAACCCCACTGACAGCCCCAAGCGCAAG
>NC_061825.1:44752109-44754609 GCF_019202785.1 Penaeus chinensis | reverse complement strand
CACACACACACACACACACGCATATATATATATATATATATATATATATATATATATATATATATATATATATATATGTATGTATGTATATAATCATATATAAATATATATATGTATATATATTCATATATATATGTATATATATATTCATATATATATATATATATATATATATATATATATATATATATATATATATATATATATATATATATATATATATTAACAGCCATTCATTCCACTGCAGGACATACTCAATTCACTATTGAGAGGTTGTATGGCAGTGTCACCTTTGCCTGATTGGATACCCTTCCTAATCAACCGCGGTTCTGCGATCTAACACTTCCCGTTTGACTTCTCAAGGCGATATGTGTTTTCTCGGGCTCGAGCGAGCAGTCAGAGCTTAGGCATTTTTACGACCGCCGCGACGGGGAATTGAGGGTCGAAATCCAGTGCTCTAACCACTGGACCATCGCGGCAGTCTCATATATATATATATATATGTTTATATATGTATATATATACATATATATACATATATATATATATATATATATATATATATATATATATATATACACATATGTGTGTGTGTGTGTGCGCGCGTATGTGTTTGCATATACACACACATACACATACACATATATGTGTTTGTGTGTGTATATATATATATATATATATATATATATATATATATATATATATTTGTTTATTTATACACATAACGATGCACACACGCACAAACATATACATGTATATACATACATATATATATATATATATATATATATATAGACATACATACACACTTAAATAAATACTTTCCATAAACGATAATATCCCAAAACCGTCACAACCTAGGAAAAGAGAAAGACCCAATGGTCCCAAAATACAATCACACAGCACATCAGTCCAGTGAATGCAAAGTCTTGAGTCGTCACCAAGAGTCGTCATATTTTCCCGAAACCTCTTCTTAATCTCACGAGACAGCGTTCAGAGGGGGAAAGCTGTTGTATATATATATATATTTTTTTTTTCCTTTTTCTTCCCCCCCCCCCCCTTTTTTTTTTTTTTTTTTTTTTTTTTTTTTTGACATTCAGATTTTTCTCTACAATGGTGGGTGTATTTTTCTCCCTTGGAAATTCCCACCTGGAGATACCTTCGTGTTTTGTTATTGTGGAAAAAGGCGTTTTTTTTTTTTCTCTCGCTCTCTCTCTCTCTCTCTTTGACAGGGGGTGGGGGGTTGGGGGCGGGTAGGGGGGGGGGAGGGGTAAGGAAGAGGTGGGTTAAAGTGGGTTGTTTGAGACGATTAAGGGATGAGAGTGAAGAGGGAATTAGAAAATAAAATAAAATGGAGGGGTAAGAGGAACACAAAGGAAGAGGAAGGGTGCAATAAGGAAGACACGAAAATTGGAGAAGGAGTGACGGCGAAAAGAGAGAGAAAAATGACAACAGAAAGATAACGAAGACAAATAGGGAAGTAATTAGAAGAAGGTTGATAAAGAAAGAAATATAAAATAAGTTGATAAGAAGTAGAAAAAAGCAAAAGAGGAGATTGTTGACGATGCTAATGATGTTAACAATAAAATACTAATAAAAGAAGCGATAGCAGCAACAAGAACAAGAACAAGGACAGTAACAAAGATAGTGACAAAAATAATACACGCAACAGCAGCAGAGACAGATAAAGAAGTTACAACAATAACAAAAATGATATCGATAATAACGATAGTAACAGCATCAGTGGTAATGATAACATATAATATAAAACAGTGATAACAAAACCATAATCGTAATAAAAATGATTAAATTAGGTAATAAACTTAAACACAAATAAATGATAATAACAACAGCAACACAATAACGACAACAACAACAACAACAACGAGACCAACAAAAAATTACCTTTAGTTTTACTCCAAAATTTCCCCCGAATTTCCCCTTTTCAGTCGCGCTTTGTCTCCGTGTAGAGCTTGGGCGAAATCCATTTCCAAATCCTGGGAACAGCTTGCGGGAAAGAAGGTTCCTAGCCTTGTTTCTGTATTCATGAAGCTTTCCGTCAAGCTCTTCAATCTACCGGCCCGCGCCTTCCTAAAATACCTGGGCTCGTGTGAAAGTGTCGCCGCTGTTGACGAAGCTCGGGGCGAGGGTGGCGCGTCGGAAGCTTCTGAGCGGCTGGTTGGGCGTCGTGTGCGGGAATGAGGGCGGGCTGTTAATTTTCCTTGTTTTCTAGCTCTTTCTTTCCCCCTCTCTCTCTCTCTCTCTCTCTCTCTCTCTGTCTCTCTGTCTCTCTCTCTCTCTCTCTCTCTCTCTCTCTCTCTCTCTCTCTCTCTCTCTCTCTCTCTCTCTCTCTCTCTCTCTCTCTCTTTCTCTCTCTCTCTCTCTCTCACTTTCTTTTTCTCCCTCTTAGTCTCTTGATGTTTTTCTCCCTTTGCATTTTCTCTCTCTCTTAATCTCTCGGTGTTTTTATTTTATTTTATTATTCGTTTTCGCTTTCTTT
>NC_061825.1:44693477-44694509 GCF_019202785.1 Penaeus chinensis | reverse complement strand
GTATGATTGATTGCAGTAGAATATGATAGATTAATGTTTTAAGGTGATCCTCAGAATCATGTTGGTAATGAGTATGCAAGGGCTTATAAAACCCAACAGTAATTAATGCTTTATCAACAGCACTAACAGAACAATTATATTGCACTCTCGCTCTCTCTCTCTCTACTAATACAACAACAACAACTACTACTATTACCACCACCACCTATAATGGTAATAATAACGATAAAGATATCAATGATAATAATGATTATGACTCTGATAACAGTAATGATGTGTGTGTGTGTGTGTGTGTCTGTATATATGTATATATATATATATATATATAAATATATATATATATATATATTATGACCAATGGGATGTAAACCTTTGACAAACGATTCTTAAAGAAATTTTATTTCGTGTCACCCTTGGAGTTTAATCCTTGCGCTCTACAATAAAAAAGACCTTTGGGATGTGAACGAGCAATAAAGTCTTTATAAGGCTCTTTACTGTATCTTGTATGAATATAGATTTTGACAGGAATGAGTCATTGTTGTTTTAAGGTGGAAATGGAGATGCTGTGATGGAAGTAGTTCGTAAAACAGGATGTTTTTTAATTCAATCTGCGAAATGGAGGTAATATACACCGTTAGTGAAAGAGAGAGAGAGAGAGAAAGAGAAAGAGAGAGAAGAGAGAGAGAGAGAGAGAGAGAGAGAGAGAGAGAGAGAGAGAGAGAGAGAGAGAGAGAGAGAGAGAGAGAGAGAGAGATAGGAAGGGGGGGGGGGGTATAATGAATGCAGTGGATAAATACAACGATACACACAAATGCATAGAAATAAGGTGATAACAGACAAACGGGAGAAAGAGAGAGAATACTAGCAAAATAGATCTAAAAAGTATCACATGACTCTGAACACGGGAAATAACATTGACAACAGACTACATCTGATATCAACATCTCAATTAATTTTGCAATTGAATGTTCATGAAAGACGTTAGTGACAACATAAATCATTCGTCTTTTTAAGTGGAGAGAACAAAATCAA
>NC_061825.1:44675977-44678477 GCF_019202785.1 Penaeus chinensis | reverse complement strand
AACGACTACCTGAAAGGGGAAATGGGAGTTTGTCTGTGTTAGGGAATAGAGAGGCAGAGCACGTGGAAGCAAAAGAGAGGCAAGATAAAACTGTATATAGTGCCTGAGTTGAGGAAATGAAGAGGGGAAGAGGGAAGGGGAGCTGGCTATAGTGTCTAGGTTGAGGAAGGGAGACACAGGTTATGGGGAAGGAGAAGCAAGTGTTATTTATAGTGCTTCGGGTTGGAGAAGGGAGAGCCCGAATACAAAGGGGAAGGGGACAATAGGAATTGTGTACAGTGTCTCGACTGGGGAAGGGAGAGACAGATTACAGGGAAGGAGTAAGAGTATAATAAGAGAAAGGGAGCTAATTATGAAATTAGGACTGGGGAAGTAAGAGACAAACAACGAGGCAAGGGAATAGAAGAGAAAGGGGAGCCGTATAAAAGATGGAGGTTACAGAGGGGAAAGACATAAAGCAGGGTAGGCAGCAGGGTAGGTGTAGGGGAGGAGAGAGGCCACGTGTGCAGGGGAGGGGCATACCAGGTGCAGTACGTTCAGGGGAGGGGGTAGGGCAGGTGTTGTGCGAGGTGGAGAAGCAAGGGGTAGGGGAAAGGGGGTAGACCGGGAGTAGTTAGAGGGTGTTAAATGCTACTCCAGACACTTTTGTACGCTAAACAAAGGGTCGCTATACACGCGAGTCCCTTCTAAAGAGAGGATGGGTGCATGTGGTACTAAGGGAAGAGCGAAGGAAAGCGAAAGAGCTAAACGTACAGCACAAGAGGCGGAGGTGTACAGTGACAAGATGGGGGGGGGGGGGGGGGGGTAGAGGAAGAGGAAGGAGGCAAGGGGAGTAGAAGGGAAGGGGGGCGAGTTTGAGCGAAGGGTAGGTACTGGAATGAGTCCCGGGCGGTGAACTGTAAATGGCAGAGGGTGGAGTACCATGCATGGTCTACGATGGAAAGCGAAAGTGACCCTCGCGCAATGGGAGAAAGGGTATGCTGACTTTCCCGATGCATCATGTATGCCTTTGCATGTCTGTCTCTGCGTCCGCCTGCCTGTTTATATGGCTGCATGGTTACTTTGTTACATTTCGGTCTGAATGTCTGTTTATAGGTTGTTATGGCTGTTATGTCTGTCTGTCAGTTTCTCTGTCTCTCTCTCTCTCTCTCTCTCTCTCTCTCTCTCTATCTATCTATCTATCTATCTATCTGTTTATCTATCTATCTATATATGTACACCCCCCTCTCTCTTTACCCCTATCTGCCATTGTCTCTGTCTCTCTCTCTCACTCTTCTTCTCTCTCTCTCTTTCTCTTTCTCTCTCTCACTCTTCTTCTCTCTCTCTCTTTCTCTTTCTCTCTCTCTCTTCCTCTTTCTCATTCTACTTCTCCCTTGGTCTATATGTTCTTTTTAAAGCTGAGAGTCGTTCTTTCTCCGTTTCATAGTTCCTCATACAAAGGACACACGTGACTTGCCCGTATGACAAAGTGAGAGCAATATGAATAAGCTTCGTTATTTGAAAGTGGGGTTGTGGTCACGTAGAGTTTTTTGTAGTGCGACGACACTTGCTTCATGCGATGACTAAAAATAGACTAAGAGTTATTATGATAATTATGTTGAGTTGGTATATCATTGATTACGATATGATTTCATAACTAACAAGCCAACATACAAAGTGATCGCGTTGCAAGTGAATGAAAGCAACTGCAATGAAAATGAGGAATGCAAAATGAAGAAACGGATAATGAAACTACATTATTACGGATCTGAATTATTTTTTACGGTTTTGTATGTGTGAGTAATACTGAATAATTGAAATATTAATAACGTATATATAATCAAACATGCAAGTACACTATATAATATCCGTATGCAGCCCGCTTGTATATTTTCCCAAATTGATTCACAATTATTATTATTTTTTTTTTTTTTTTTTTTTTTTCGGAAAATAAAATATGCGACTCAATCAAATTCCATTCAAATTCACACACAAGACCATTTCTATTTCGCTTTGTACAACCTGGAGGCGTGAAATCTTTCAATTCTTTGTTTCCATTACTTTTTCCTCGTTTTTTTTCACTCTTTAATTTCTTAATTTCCATAAAGAATAAAAAAAATAAAATTCAAGTATGATATCTATATCTCGCTGTCCTTTTCATCATCATCCTTTTTGTTCTTTTCATTATTAATTATATTATCGTCATTGTTATTGCATCATTATTTTCATTATTACTATCATTGTCATTATTATTTTCATGTTATTATTGTTATTTTCATCACTGTTCTTGTTATGATCATTCCTTTTATTATTATTGTTACTATAATTGCGATAATGATGATGATGGTGATTATGATGGTGATGATGATGGTGATAATGATGGCGATGATGATGATGATATTGGTATTGGTATTAATATTAGTATTAATATTAAGATTGTTATTATCATTATCATTATTATTACTATTATCATCAATAGTGTTGTTGTTTTTATTACTATAATTATTATTGTCATTGACAT
>NC_061825.1:44640977-44643477 GCF_019202785.1 Penaeus chinensis | reverse complement strand
CATTACTGTTATTAGAGAGAGAGAGATAGAGAGAGAGAGAGGGAGAGAGAGAGAGAGAGAGAGAGAAGGAGGGAAAAGAGCAGGAGAGAGAGGGGGGGCGGTAAAGAATAAGAAAAAACAAACAAAGGAAGAGAGACATTATTATTATCATTATTATCATTATCATCATCATTATCATCAGTCATCATTATCATTATCATTATTATTATTATTGTTGTCATCGTTATTATTATCATCATTTCATTATCATCAATATTGTTATTAGTAATTTCATTATTACGAAAAAAAAACATTAATTTTGCTTACTTTTTTTTTTTTTTTTTTGCTTCTTCGGGTTTCCTTATATTTTCGGACAGATTCCTCTCGCGGTTTGCACTGTATATCCACAACACCGGCAAGCTAGTTCTCTATAATGGATTTCAAAAATTTATCTTTTTAACTCAGTGAAATCTATTTCTGGCCCATTCTTCGATAAGTCATTAGATTATTTATTGGTTTTACGATTGCTATATTTTTTTCTGAGTTTTCCATTCGCTTCGTGTCTTGTATGCAGATTTGTTTTTATTTTTTATTTAGTGTCTCTCTCTGTCTTTCTCTCCTCACCTCTCTCTTTCTCTCTCTCTCTCTCTCTCTCTCTCTCTCTCTCTCTCTCTCTCTCTCTCTCTCTCTCTCTCTCTCTCTCTCTCTCTCTCTCTCTCTTTCTCTGTCTCTCTCCATCAAATGATAACCATTCTCTCTATTTATTTGTCTCTTTATCTACCTCTCTACCTCTCTATCTATCTATTCACCTATATATCTATCCATCCCTCTTGTCTCTCATCCCTGGTCTCAAACCGCTATCTCATCACCTCCCTCCCTCCCCTTTTGTGCACATCTATAAAACAGTGAGGCAGACGTGGGAACACAACCTTCCCTCGGGACTCGTTAACTCAATCCAACCGAAAAAGGGTATCAAAAATCGCTTTTTATTGGACGCCGTGTTGTACACAGACAGTCATAAACACAGGCATTTACACACGCGCACACATGTACAAACATACGCATACCCGCACACACATATGCAGAATATATATGCAAATATACATACACGCACGTACAATGCATATACACATATACAGTTACACACCTGCGCGCGTGCGCAAGGAAGAAAGCTAGAGAGAGAGAGAGAGAGAGAGAGAGAGAGAGAGAGAGAGAGAGAGAGAGAGAGAGAGAGAGAGAGAGAGAGAGAGAGAGAGAAGGACGAAAAAGTGCAAGAGCGAGGGGGGGTGGTAAAGAATCAGAAAAAAAGGAAAAGAGGCAAAGAGGAGAAGAGGAGAAGAGAGAAAAGGTTTTACTTTGCAATCAAAAATACAAATTGTCTTATCCAAAGATTTTTTTTTCAAAGTTCTTTTCAATTTTTACATATCTACCTCTTCCTCTCTCCTATACCTCCCCTTCTCTTTCATTAAACACTTCGTTCAGCGTAGCTCTAAATTTCTAAAACATAACACATTAGTTTAATTACCATACTGCTAAATAGCTCTAAACGATATACATAATTACAGTTAATCGCCAAATATTGCTGCAGAAATGTTCGTCATTTATTGCATTGCAATTTGGTGGCACTCTCTTAATTGAAACTTTAAAATTGTTTGTCTAGGATGCTAATTACCCTTCTTAATTACGGACCCCGACAGAATGACTGGATATTGATGTCAGAATCATAGACTCATCAAATAGACATCATGAATACCAATTTATCTGTCTGTCATGATCACAAAAATTATTATCCTTCTTTTCGTAATCGTCATCCCTCTATAATTATCATTATCAATCATTATCATTATTACAGTCATTATCATTATCATTAGCATGATTACAGTTACCATCATTATCATTATTGCTTTTATCATCATCATCATCAGGAACAGTAACATTAATACTAATATTATCGCTAATATCATCGCCATTGTCTTTCTAATTATTATTCATATCATTATCTATTATATCACCATCTCTATTTTCATAATTATCATTATTACCATTGTCATAATCATCATTGCTATCATTATCTCATTATCATTATCATTATTACTTTATATTACTATTATTGGTAGCAGTATTAGGGTTATTGTTATTGTTGTTATTTTAATTAGTAGCTGTGTTATTGCTACAAATCATAACTATTAAGAATATTGTTATCAATATTATTATCTTTATTATTACTTTACCATGATAATAATTATTAGCATTATCATTATTATCATAATCATTATTATTATCATTATAATTATATTATCATTATAATTATTATCATTATTATTATTATTATCATTATTACTATTATTATCATTATCATTATCATTATCATTATTTTTATCATTATCATTATTGTTATTATTATTATTATTATTATTATTATTATTATTATTATTACTATCTTTATAATTATTATTATTTTACAATTATCCTTATTACTATCATTATTTTCATTGTTATCGTTATCACTTTTATTCTCATC
>NC_061825.1:44623477-44625977 GCF_019202785.1 Penaeus chinensis | reverse complement strand
CAATCCTTGTTGGAGTTCATCTTAGTCTCAGGACCTCCCCAGGTGATTTGCAATGCATCATATCAAATGCCTTCTTAAGCAACCCATACCCGAACTCAAGTCGGCGCTCTACAATGACTCACAGCGCCAGGATACAGTCTATTATGGACTTACCAGGAGTGAATCCAGAATGCTCCAGCATCTGATGCCTCAGCAGGTTGTCTCTGATACATCTCAGAAGTATGTGAGTAAGCACCTTATCCGGTATGCTGTGTAGTGCAATGCCTCAGTGATTGCTGCAGTCCCACTTCCCACTTCCAGAGGACCAGGGGCAATGATACCAGTCTGCCAGATGGCAGACAGGACAGCATGCAAGCCCCTTCCCATAGGTTCTCCAGCAGCCTTTAACAGTTCAACTGGGATGTCACAGATACCCCCCTGACTTCAGTCAGGGGAATAATCTCCAAGTTAATTGTTTGTCGATCTACCTGGTATAACTGCTCAAAATACTAAACCCAACGCACCTGCACTCCAACAGGATCGATAGTATGGCCACTTGCTGAGCAGACTGCACCTGTCTGTGAAGAGAGTGTGGAGTTCAGCTTTCTCAGGGCTTGGTAGGCAGGTAATTTTCCAGGAAATGGCTACAACCTCCTCTTCAAGATTCCTTATTAACTGTTCCTTGTCTCTTCTCAACAGTGACCTAGTTCTGTGCACCAGGGAATGATGCAAGTCGTTTTCCCAACAGTTGAGCCATGTGACAAGCATTTGTGGCTTCCAGTGTCTCCTATGAGATGAAATCCTTTCTTGCTCATAGGCATTCACTAACCGATTACTGAGCTGCATTGAGCCTTTCCCACAAAAGAACAGGGCCCATTTGATTCAGCAAATCAGTAATCTGTCCACTTGAAACACCCTGAAGCGTTCATTGAAGTGGATCCAGTGAGTAGTCACAACTAATTTACGATTAGTTCCACAGAACTCAGCGCTCTGATACACCCTGCATTTCTGGAGGATCCTCCATCGAGTGCTAATGAGGAGGTGGTCAATCTCCTTGGCCACATTAACCGTATTGCCGTACCAGGTCCAATAATAAAGGTCAGAATACTGATAAAAGGAGCCAGAATTCCTCAATTTCTGGGACCAAGCAAAGTCCCGGAAAAGGAGGCTGTTCACACTCCCAGCATCAGCTCCTGAGCCATGATGACCAACAGACACCTCATAGCCAGCTCGATTGCAGACAGCTACCACATTGAAGTCACCCAGAACAATACAAATATCTCACCAAGGACAGCTGTCTGCCACAGAAGCAAATTTGATCTTTCACGTCAAGTTCATAAACATCAGTAGGAGCATACACAGCAATAAGAGACATGAAGCCAAGTGTAAGCTTCAGTCTCAATACCATTATATGCTCATTGACTGAAGTAAACTCTACTACCGAGAGTTGAATTCTGCTGGAAATGGCTATGGCTACCCCCTGGAGATGCTGAACATGGCTGCGGTCCGATCAGTAATAAGTGTAGTCACCCACACTAATCGTGCTGCTGACAGGTCTTCTCAACTCCGAGAGAGCAGCCACCTCAACTCTCAGCTGCTTCAGCTCCCTCGAGAGTAGTGGTAACCGATCATTCTGTTACAAAGAGTGGACGTCCCAAGCCCTTACCCTGACAGCCTGCTTGAGGTTTAACCTCGAGCAGTCACTCTGGGTGGACGCCACCTCTGCCACCCGCACCGACGCTGCCCCATATAGCAAGGGTTGGCTGGTTGCAGGCCCCATAACTCACTTCTGGGTGTCCCATGGGCTTTGCCCCACAAGCTTCACGCCACATTATCGGCCGCTGGGATGCAAACGGGACGCCGGGTAATCCCTGCTCCCAGACGAGTCCTAACGGTCGCCAGTCTAGTAGGACCCACAACCTGCCTTACTTGCTGGGTAAAAGGGACTTTTATCCTCCCCCCAGTATCAACAACTATACGTTTTTCTGCCAGTTGTGTTATATTGGGGAGGCGGACTGGCAAGGCCTGCCTCCCCACAGCCACCCATTAACCTTATGGGGCAGGGGGGCAGGAGTTAATACGAAGCCAGGGCGTTCCCACACGCCGATGGGCCATGACTCCATACCTTTATCACCTCCTTCTGCTGCAAGAGCCTCCAAGTCCAACCTAGGACTGCAAAGTACCTAGTTTCCATAACTGGCCACAAGGAGGCATTCCAGAAGTCTAGATGATGGAGAGGCTATGAGTTGGCAGGCGATTCTTATGCACAGCTGCTCCTTTTTTGCACCAGGCTAGCCAGCAGTGACAGCTGCAAGCGAGAAGGCACTAACACTAACATATATATATATATATATATATATATATATATATATATATATATATATATATATACACACGCACACACATATATATGTATATATATATATATATATATATATATATATCTTTCTATATATATATACATATACAAATATATGTGTACATCTGTGTATGTATATATATATATATATATATATATATA
>NC_061825.1:44578477-44580977 GCF_019202785.1 Penaeus chinensis | reverse complement strand
GAGGTGGAGGCAACGGAGGAGGGGAGACGGGAGGGTAGGGGAGAGGGGAAAGGTGGGGGGAGGGGAGCCGAGAGGTGGGGGGAGGGAGAGCCGAGAGGCGGGGGAGGGGGGAGCTGAGAGGTGGGGGGGGAGGGGGGAGAAGGGGGAAGGGGGAGCTGAGAGGTGGTGGGAGGGGTGGGGGAGAGAAGTAGTTAGGGGAGGGGTAAGGGGAGAGGAGGAAGGAGGGGAGGGGTGAGGGGAGAAGAGGGGGGGAAGCGGTAGGAGGGGAGGGGGGAGGGAAGAGGCGAGGGAAGGGGGAGGAGGACTGTGGGGGTGACGGAGGAGGTGAGAGAGGAGGGGAGGGGAGGGAGGGAGGAAGGGGTGAAGACGCTTGTGAAGAGGAGAGATAAGAAGAAGGGGAAGAGGAAGAAATGTTGGAGAGACGGAAAGAAGGGAAGAAGAGGGGAAAAGTGAGGAAGGAAAAGAAGAAGAAGAAGATAGAAGAAAGGAGGTGAAAAAGTAGAGAGTAAGAAAATGATAGAAGAGGAAGAAGGGGAGAAGGATAGGAAGGAGTAAAGTCTTCGTGAAAACAGTAGCGACAGTACTACTAATTATAAGAAAAAGCTTCGGAGATGTTGCAAGAATGTGGCAAAGAGGTTCAAGTTGCTCTTAAGTCCTTGTTCTATCTTGTGCAATCGAAGATTAACTAACAAACACCACACCGAACTATCTATCTATCCATCTATCTATTTATCTATCCATCTAACTATCTGTCTATACATCTTTCCGTCTCTCTATCCATCTATCTATCTACCTATCTATCTGTTTAACTATCTATTTATCCATCTAGCTATCATTCTACCTACCTACCTACCTACCTACCTACCTGCCTCCCTACCTACCTATTTGTTAAATACAAATAAAGGCCGTATATTTTCATCACATTACACCTACTATAAATCACCTTTTTTTTCTCTCAACCTTTCTTGATAACGCTAATCACGTCAAAGATACATGAAGAATGTGAACTTAGAGTGAATTAATGAAGAAAATGCATTCATCTTTTTTTTTTTCTTCCAATTTTGTTTATATTTACTTCTTAACGGCTTGATTTTAAGTAAAGGTTCCAATTACCATTTTCGAAAAGGGTGAGAAGGGTGTCAATTGGTAGTAAAGGAAGAGGGAAATCTTGTGATGATCAGATTGGTATGAATTTTTCTTGTGTATGAACTTCGGAGGAACTAGAGGCTGAGAGAGGGGCGGATAGAGATAGATAGATAGATAGATAGATATATAGATAGATATATAGATAGATAGATAAAAAGGCAGATAGATAGATAGATAGATAGATAGATAGAGATAGACAGATAGATAGATAGATAGATAGATAGATAGAGAGAGAGAGAAAGAGAGAGAGAGAGAGAGAGAGAGAGAGAGAGAGAGAGAGAGAGGCAGAGAGAGAGCAATCACTTTGATGGGGGAGCTGGGGGACAGGAAAAGGAAAAATGGATGAGGACTGTCTCGACGTGCGTCCGTGGGCGTGTGTGGCCCACCCATCTTCCTTACACACTTACAGAAGTACACCGTTTACATATCAAACCCAAGCAGCCCAAGGCGCCCGCGCATGATTCAGCGCAGCCATTAGCGCCCTTCGCCAAACGGCGACACTTGCAACAGACACGCCCATCCCTCTTCCTGCTTACGGAGCGTCGCAGCTTGAACAAAAAGGGACCAAGAGAAGAATCCAGAATTTCTTTCTCTTCCTCCCTTTCTCTTCCTTTTTTTGTTCCTACTTTTTATCTTCTTCGTTCCCTTTTTTTCCTCACACCTTCGTTCCTTCTCTCCTTCCTTCTCTTCCCTTCCTCTTTCCCATTTTCCTCATACGTCTCTTTCTCTGTCCCTCTTTCCTCATACCTTCCTTCCTTCTTCCTTCCCTCCCTCCCCCTTCCTCCTTCCTCCCCTCCCTCTTCCAATCTTCCCCTAATCCCCCCAGAGCCCGAGCGGGAGGAGGTCGTCCCTCTCACGCAGAAGGAGGCGCCGCAGGTGGTCCGACATCTGCATTTTGCGCGGCCCGGGAGCGATGAGTTATAGCGCTGCCAGGTCGAATCTCCGGCCGGAGGTCTCGGGTCGGGCGCCTCCTCTCGGCCCGCCCATTCCTGCCCTCGTCATTCAAGGGAGGCCGAGGGAGCGCCGGCGGATGCGCCCTGGGCCAGACGCCTCGCCGGGCCCTGCTGGGCTCTCCGTCGCGCTCTCGCTGACTCTGCCTGCGTCCGAGTGCCCGGCCGTAGGGCTGTCTGACCCTCGCCTGGCTGTCTAGCTGTCTGGCTGTTTGGCTGTCGACCTGCCTGCCTTTGTCTTTCGTCTGTCTGCTTGTTGTTAGTTAGATAGATATACAGGTATAGATCGATTCACACACACACACACACACACACACACACACACACACACACACACACACACACACACACACACACACACACACACACATATATACATATCGACGCCGACCCTCGTGGTCCCG
>NC_061825.1:44498477-44500977 GCF_019202785.1 Penaeus chinensis | reverse complement strand
GAATTGGATTTCAAACTTTGGTAATTCAATTTGTCCTTTTTGGTTTATAAAGTTTATTTAGAATCAATCTTATGTTTTTTGCATGAATATATTGTCCAAGGGATAGTTAAGCCTTGATTAAAACAATGAACCGGTATTATTGCTATGAATGATATCCCTAACACTGTACTAAGAAGCAAAAAGGACAAAATATTTGCAAAATAGACCATTGGTATGTAAAGTTGATTTCAATGCACGTTTGATCAGTTACACGCAAACAAACCCCGACGCACGCAAGCATTCACTAGGTGTATTGCCATAATTCCTTTTATTCCCGTGTTTTTTTGTTTTGTTTTTTCCTCTCTCCCGTTTTTATTTTCTCTTTTGTGCTCGATTTTCTTTTTCCAACGCCTCACTCATTTTCTATCGCTGTTTTTCCTTCTTCCTCTTCTTCATAATTTTCTTCTTCTTCTTTCCTCTTTCTCCTCTATCATTTTTTTCTTCACCTGATACGTTCTCTTCCTCCTCCTCCTCCTCCTCCTTTGTTCATCTTTTCTCTTAATTTTATATCAATTCTTACTCCTCAGTTACTCACTTTCTCACTCTTCTTTCTCCTCCTCCTCTAACACTATTTTCCCCTCCTCTTCCTCCCCATTCACCCTATATTTCCCCTGTTCCTTCACCTTTCCCTCTTTTATCATCCTTTTCCTTATCCTCCACCCCTTCCTTCTCCTCCTCTACCTGTTCTCGTCCGTCACCTTATCCTACATTTTTTTCTTTCCTTCTCCTCCTGCTCCTCCTTTTTATCCTCCTCCTGCTTCTCCCTTTTCTCCTTCTCGCCTGATCTTTCTCTCCTCTTTTGTCAGTTCTCTTTTCCTCCACTTTCATCGTAAAGCATTTTTGTGCAAAGAAAGCCAGTCAGCAGCAAACCGTCTCTTTGACAACGGTTCTGATAAATGTTTGTAATATCATGGAATTGTTGGTTCGTCTGTAAAATATTTTTATAGATTGTCCAGGAGATGAGCTGTAGTTGAAATGTTGTAGATATATGTGTGTGTGTGTGTGTTGTGTGTGTGTGTGTATGCATGCATACACACACACACACACACACACACAAAGACATGCACACACACACACACACACACACACACACACACACACACACACACACACACAATGTGTCTGCATGTGTGTGTGTGTGTGCCTGCGTGTGTGTGTGTGCGGGGGGGGGGGGGTGCCTGTGTGTGCGTCCGTGCTTCTTAGGGTACTCCTGTATATGTATGCTTGTCTATACATTGCAAAATACGTCCACACTCTCCCATGCAACAAGATACAAAGCAAAGAAGATGTATCGACGACGACTCGAAATACAGAAAATACGGACGGATATGAGGAGATACATCACTTATACAAATCGCGTTGGAAACAATAACATCCCTTGATGAAAGACAACCAATAAAACGTAGATCATAGACGTCATAAACGTTCATTTCTCCTCTGGCTGATGAAACGTTTCTATAATAACTAAGGATGGATGGAATAGGTGTCTGCAGGGGCTTTGTTCTATTGTTCACTGCTTCTGTTCTATTTGTTCTGAGGGAGGTTAGGAAGACGAGAGGGGGGAGGGAGGAAGAGCAGAAGAGGATTGGGGAGGAAGGGAAGAAGAGAAAAGAATTAGGGAGGAGAGCAAGGGTAGATTAGGAAGACTTGATGAGGAGGGAGAGGAGGAAATGGGGAAGAGTAGAGGATTGGGGAAGAGAGATAGGGTTAATTAGGAAGACGAGTTGGGGAGGAATTGGGGAGGTAGTGAAGAGGAGAAGAGGACTGGGGCATAGAGACAGGGGAAATTAAGAAGACGAGATGGGAAGTAGATGAGGGAGGGATTGGGGAGGTAGGGGATGTGAAAAGAGAATTAGGGAAGGGAGACAGAGGAGAGGGAGAGAGGGGAAGGAGGGATGATATGGAAAGGACAAGGTAAGAGAGACGAAAGAGGCAGGGGAAGAGATTGGGGAGGGAGGGGAGGAAATGGAGTCATCGAAGAGACGAAATAGGGGAGGGGGGGAAAGAGAAGAGAAAGAGGGGAGATGATAATGGAGGGAGGGGAGAGAATGGGGAAGGGAGGGAGAATATAGAGAGGGGATGGAAGAGGAAGAAAGAGATATGAAGGGTTAGTGGGCCCATGGATAGGTATATTTATGAGAAAGAGAGGGATTGATGTGATTTGATAAATTTATTATGCCAAGTGGACGACAAACAATCTTACAGAGAAGTAAGAAAGGTGCATGACCGTGTCTCGGGAGGGAGAGGAAGGGAAAAGGGAGAAAAAGAGGCGTGGTGGGGGGGGGGGGGGGGCAAGGAAGACACACAGTCATAAACTAAAAATGAAAGACATATAACTGCAAAATTTACGAAGGATCCATAATTATGGTAATGCCTTCCACGTGTGATTATTCACTTAATAGTAAAAAATCCGGCAGCATTCGAAAAATCTTTTATCCGGCAACATATGAAAACTCTTTAA
>NC_061825.1:44488477-44490977 GCF_019202785.1 Penaeus chinensis | reverse complement strand
TCATCATTTCTACCTTATCACACAGCCCCCCCCCCCCCCCGCAGCATCACCATCGTTATTGTACACCTTATCACCACCACACACCATCACAGCACCGTCGCCATCGTCACTATCACCACAATGTGTCCTCACCATCCCTTCTCCCTCACCGCACAGCCTCCAGCATCTTTCCTCGCTTTACTATCATCATTGCAATCTTCATCTCCTCCGCCATTGTCATACCATCACAGAAATTATCCTGCTTGGCAACCTCTTTAAAAATCACTCTTTCATTTTTTATGCCTTATGAAGTTCGTGCCTGCAGCCTGTTTTAAGAACTTTTTTTTTTTTTAAGGTTAGGGGAATCACGAAAGTGTTAATTAGCCCCGCCCCCCACGCACACACATACCTCCTCCTTTTTCACTCTTCCCGCGCCCTCTTATCTCTACCCCCCCCCCCCCTTCTCCCCTCCGGAAGCTGCAACTTCTCCCTCTCGCGTTCCCAGTTTCCCTAAATTTCCTCCATCCTTCCTCCATCCTTCCTCCTCATCCTCCTCCTCCGGCCTATTCCCACCCCATCCCTCTCTCCTTCTCCTTCTCCCCCTCCCCATTCTCTCCCCATCCCTCTCTCCCTCTCATTTTCTATCCGCCCCCATCCCCTCCCTCTCTATCACCCCTCTTCCACCCCCTCTCGGTTCCCCTCCTCCACCTCTTGCTCATTTTCCTCCATCACCCCCTCCCTCTCCCAATTTCTTCCCCCTCAATCACCCCAAGACCACCTTCCCTTTTCCCCGTACACCCCTCCAATTCCCCCTTCCCCACCACCCTCTCCCCCTTTTCCCCACCACCCTCTCCCCCTTTCCCACCCCCCCCCCCCTTTTCCCCACCACCCCCTCCCCCTTCCCCACCACCCTCTCCCCCTTTCTCCCACCCCCCCCCCACTTTCCCTACTACCCCCTCCCTCTCTCCCCACCACCCTCTCCCCCTTTCCCCACCAGCCCCTCCCACTCCCCTATCCCCACCACCCACTCCCCCTTCCCTACCACCCTCTCCCTCTTTCCCCACAACCCACCCACTCTTTTCCCCACTACCCCCTCCCTCTCTCCCCACCACTCCCTCCCCCTTTCCCCACCAGCCCCTCCCACTCCCCTATCCCTACCACCCACTCCCCCTTCCTCCCCCCCCCCCCATCCCCCCCACCTCTCGTTATTCTGTGACCAGGTTGAAAATCTCGTGTTTTGGGGCCGTGTCGCCGGAGATGCAGCCGCTCTACCGCTTCCCCGAGTGGTAGTTTGGTTTTTAATGAGCAATAATGCAACATTCACTAAGAGAACAACGATGTTACACGCTTTATTTTTTTAATTATTATTCCACACCTCGCAGGAGAAAGAGGGTGGGCGAGAGAGTTGTTGTTGTTGTTGTGTTTTTTGGGGGGAGAGATTTTCTTCTCTCTTTTTTTTTTTTTTTTTTTTTTTTTTGTGGTGGGTTCTTTGTTCATGTTATTGTTCTTTTAGCGCGTGATCGAGGAAATGGAGTGTGTGGTTTCGGGTTTTATCCTCTCCGGAATATTTTTAGTTTTATTCTAATTTCTTTTGCGTCATCTTCCTCTTCCAATTATTATTATCAATTTTCCTTTTTCTTTTCTTCCAATTCTTATTGTCGTGAGACCAACAAACACAGAACATCAGACACACGCAAATACAATTATAGACGTATGAATAAAGTGGAGATAAACCGGAAGTTTAGGAGCGCTGCAAGGGGAAGAAAGAGAGAAAGAGAAAGAGAGATAGACAGAGAGAGAGAGAGAGAGAGAGAGAGAGAGAGAGAGAGAGAGAGAGGGGGGGGAGAAAGAGTGAGAGAGAGAGAGAGAGAGAGAGAGAGAGAGAGAGAGAGAGAGAGAGAGGGGGGGGGGGAGAGGAGAAGTATGTGGAATCTGCTTGAATGTTCGACTGAGCGTGCCCTGAGACGTCTCTCTGTTACCGGCCACGAGTGTGTGATCAATGTACAACTACGGAACTGCATTCGAGTAAACAACATATTAATACATATCGTGCATTTGTTGGGGTAATCACAGTTTGCTAAATAAATCAAAATGACAACGAGCATTTAATTGACGTATAACAAAAGACTGTAACTACAATTCACTGCGTAACACAGTGATACGTGTCTCGCAAATATGGAAGGAGCGATTTGCCAACAGTAACAGTGTATGACAGAACATATAGTGAATGTGTATAAATCATTTATTGTGTGGGATATTGAGGTCCTGCTCACCTATTGTGCGAGATAGTGAGGTCTTGCACATTATCCTTATTCTTATTCTTCCTCTTCTTCGTCTTACAATTCTTATTCTTATTCTTATTCTTCTGCCCCTTCATCTTATTAGTTTTATCCTTCTCCCTCTTCCTTCTCTTCAGTTTTTCATTTTCTTCATATTTTCCCTCAGACTCCAAGCCTCTTATCTTTATTATTCTCACTTCATCTTTATCTTCTTCCTCCTCCTTCGCCTCTCCATAATTTTG
>NC_061825.1:44480977-44483477 GCF_019202785.1 Penaeus chinensis | reverse complement strand
TCTCTCTATCTATCTATCTATCTATCTATCTATCGATCTATCTATCTATCTATCGATCGATCTTTCTCTCTCTCTCTTTATCTCTCTCTCTCTCTATCTCTCTCTCTCTCTCTCTTTTCTTCTCTTCCTACCATCCCCCCCTTATTTTCTTAACTTTCCCCCTTGGATGGCTTTGAAGAATTATAATGATAATAATAATAACAACGACAGCAATAATAATAATAATAATAATAATAATAATAATAATAATAATAATAATAATAATAATAATAATAATGATAACAACAACAATAGCAATAATGATAATAATAATGATCATAATAATTATCTAAGATTCGTGATTCGTGTGTGTGTGTGTGAGATTCTTTAATATCAATAGTGTCAAATATCACCCTATTTTACACCAAAATGAATTGACTTCAAGTCTCCAGTTACATGGAATGTGATTTCAGGCTCAATAAGGAAATTTGACTAATGGTCGGTCGGCCGGAAGGATGGACGAAACACAATCAAAATTATAATCATGTTAATATCATTACCATAATCATCATTATTACTTTTATTGTTAGTATCGTTATAATTACTATTATAATGACATTATTATCACCATCATAATGATTTTGACTTTTGTTATTTTAATTATTATCATTAACATTATTATTACCATTATGATTATTATTAGTATCAATATTGGTATTAGTAATATTATATGTATTAATATTAGCTTTAGTATCCATACTTTTTTACTGTTATTGTTGTTAGTATGGTTATCGATCATTTTTATAATATGCCGTTGTGAGTATTGTTGCTGTTGTTGTTAATATAGTACAGCATCTATTACAATAACTATTCATTGATTATTATTATCATTACAATTATGATTATTTGTCTAATTAATAACTATCAATTTCAACTGCAAAATGAAATATGTTAATTTTTTCTCCAATCTTCATGTCATACAAATTCGGAAATTTTTATTTGCTATTATTTCCACCAGCTCACTCAGTATCATTTGCATGCCATTTCGTTTCATCACATGATTGTGTCTTGCAGAGAAGCAACCAAGTCTTGTCTTCCAATAAATCATATTGCATTTCCATTCACTCAAAGGGCTTATCTATAATGACTTTGGAATTAACGATCCACTTTCGTCTTTCCTAAAACAATATCAAATAGGGGTTCGAGAGCAATATATATCCTTTTATGTTCACGCACACATTGATTTACATACATACATACGTACATACGTATATACACACATATGGGATATAGATATATATGTGTGAGGTTGCATGTATGAATGGGTATTTTTGTATATTACTGGGAAGATTTCTAAAAGAGAATTCTAGAAGGGAGGGAGTAGAATAGCGCAATAGATAAGAAATAAAAAGACCTCGAGGCGTATGAGGGAACAGAGGAAGTGAGAAAAAGATAAACAAAGAATGAATAAGTGGATGGTGTATAAAAAAAAAAAAAAAAAAAAATAAAAAAAATTACTTCAAAGAGAAAATCTGAACATTTAAGAAAGAAAGAGCATATGACAGGAAGGATTTTAGACTTGAGGAAAAGAGGGGGAAATGAAAAACCAAAAACAAAAACAGAAAGAGAGAAAGAAAAGTAGAAAAAGATTGAAAGAAGGAGAAGAAAAGAAGGCATGTTACATATACAAGACAAATCACCTGTCAATGCGACAAGGTAAGAATTTAAGCGAAATGGAATTCGGTGTTTGTTCAGCTTAAATTTGAACGCTTGTTTCTGGTGGTTTGGCTGGGGGGGGGGGGGAGGAAAGAAGGGGAAAGGGAGATGAAGAGGAGAAAGGAAGGGGAAATGAGGTAAGGAGGAGGAGAAGTTGGAGAAGAATGAGAAGGAGGAAAGAAGGGGGGAAAGGAGGAGAGGAAGAAAGAAGGAGGAAGAAGGAGAAAAGAAGGGGGGGAAGGAGGAGAGGAAGAAAGAAGGAGAAAATGAGGAGAGGGGGAGGAAAAATGGATAAAGGAGAAGAGAATGAGAAAAAGAGGAGAGGAGGAGAGAAAGGCAAAAGGAGGAAAGGGAGAAAGCGAGAGTGGAGGAGAGTGATGAAGACGGAAAAAAAGAGGAGAGGAGGGGGAAAGAAGGAGAAGAATGAGGAGGACAGAAGGGAGAAAAGAGGAGAGGAAGAGGAAAGATAGGAAAAAGGAGGAGATGAGGAAGAAAGAAGGGGAAAAGGAGAGGAAGAGAAGAATGAGAAGGAGGACAGAAGGGGGAAAGGAGGAGAGGAGGAGGAGAAGTTGGAGATGGAGGAGGAGGAGGAAAGAATGAGGAAATGGAGGAGAGGAGGAGGAGAAGGAAAAAAGAAGGGGGGAAAGGAGGATAGGAGGAGGAAAGTGGATAAAGGAGAAGAAAAGGAGAAAAAGAGGAGAGGAGGAGAGAAAGGCAAAAGGAGGAAAGAGAGAAAGTGAAAGTGGAGGAGAGTGCTGAAGATCGGGAAGAGGAAGAGGACGAAGATAAAGAAGGCGAAGAAGGA
>NC_061825.1:44450977-44458477 GCF_019202785.1 Penaeus chinensis | reverse complement strand
TATACATATGACTGCTGCGATTGTCTAGTGGTTAGAGCACTGGACTCCGACCCTCGTGGCCCCGAGTTCAATTCCTCGTCGCGGTAGTCGTAAAAATGCCTGCGCTCTGACTGCTGGCTCGAGCTCGAGAAAACGACATATCGCCTTGAGAAGTCAGACGCAGGTGTCGTAGGGGAAGTCGCCGCAGTGGCACAGGTGTTAGAGCGCCGATCCACGGTTGATTAGGAAGGGCATCCAATCAGGCAAGGGTGACACTGCCATATAACATCTCAATAGGCAATTGAGAGAGGCCTATGTCCTGCAGTGGAATGAATGGCTGTTATAGAAAAAAAAATATATATATATCTATATATATATATACATCTATACATTGATATGAATATACATATATGTGTGTGTGTGTGTGTGTGTGTGTGTATGTGTGTGTGTGTGTGTGTGTGTGTGTGTGTGTACATATGTGTGTATGTGTGTGTATATATATATATATATATATATATATATATATATATATAATATATATATAATATATATATGTATATATAAATACATATATATATACATATATATATATATATATATATATATATATATATGCATATAGATACATATATATATACATATATACATATGTATGTATGTATATATATATGTATATATATATATATATATATATATATATATATATATGTATGTGTGTGTGTGTGTGTGTGTGTGTGTGTATGTATGTATGTATGTATGTATATTCACATAGGTAAAATAAGCCAGCAGATACATGAAGCGTGAAGATTCGGAAAGCCCCAAGCTGCGACTCGCGGGAAAGGCAGCGCGAGAGATGAATAGACACAAAGGGAAGAACAAATGACCGATTACATTCATCTCAAAAATAGGAAATCATTTTATATCCTGCCGTCATCGTCTTTATAGGACACGCGGCCTCGAGTACACTTCCCTTTGTGTCCCATTTATCCAGGTCCTCCTATTATGATAAATGATGTAGTTCATAATGAACCTCCTCCCACATTCCTTGCCCTACCTACCCCCCCTCTCCTCCTTACCTTGCCCGACCCCCCCCCCCCCCCCATCCCCGTCTCCTTCTTTCCCTGCCCCCATTCTTACCCCCGGGCACGGCAAAGGTCGCGGGCTCGCGCCACGCAGCCGGCCGGGGGCCGCCGGGGTAACCATTCCCCGTGCCGCCCCGCTTCTCGGTCGGTTTGTGGCCCTGCCCTTCACACAGGCGACCGCTCCCGTCTAGACGTCCGGAATGGCTTTCGAGTACCGCCCCCCCCCTCACTGAGGTGAAACAACCTTTGGATGGTTGCTTCAGAGGGATGAAAGGAACCAGCTGACAAAAAGGACAAAACCCCCCTTCCCTCACTGAGGTGAAACAGCCTTTGGATGGCTGCTTCAGAGGGAAGGGGGAAACACTTTGAAAAGACACAGGTCCTTTCCTTCCTCACTGAGGTGAAACAACCTTTGGGTGGTTGCTTCAGAGGAATGTAAGGAACTGCCTGGCAAGAACGCAAAACCTCCCTTCCCTCACTGAGGTGAAACAGCCTTTGGGTGGCTGTTTTAGAGGGAAGGGTGAACCACTTCGATAAGACACAGGTCCTTTCCTTCCTCACTGAGGTGAAACAACCTTTGGGTGGTTGCTTCAGGGGAACGAAAGGAAGTGCCTGACAAGAACGCAAAACCTCCCTTCCCTCACTGAGGTGAAACAACCTTTGGGTGGCTGTTTTAGAGGGAAGGGGGAACTACTTTGAAAAGACACAGGTCCTTTCCTTCCTCACTGAGGTGAAACAACCTTTGGGTGGTTGCTTCAGAGGGATGAAGGGAACTGCCTGGTAAAAGTGCAAGACTCCTCTTCCCTCACTGCGGTGAAGCAACCTTTGGGTGGCTGCCTCAGAGGGCTGAGCAAAAAGGCTCCAAACAATGATGTCTCGTAGGTGGAAGGGCATCCCCTCTGGTCTCTCCCCAGGGGTTTACACCTACCCACGCGTTTGCCGTGCGTGGCAGCCTTGTGCGCTGTGGAGACGGGAGTCCTGGAGGTTGAGCGATGCCGTGAACGAGTACGCCCTGCGGCTAGCAACACGCCTCTTTGGTCCTCTATTCCAGCAAGACAGGCGGCCTGATCCCGGCCCGGTCACGGTCAATCGGCTGGTCTCCCCCGGGAGGCTAGGGTCAAGCAGTCATGCCGCCATTGGCACTCACAATGGTCCGTGAGTGCCGTCACAATGGCTATTGGCTGCGTATATCCTCTCATCACTCCTGTTGCTGTTAGACACTGGTTCTGACACTCAGCTTCCCCTTGTTGGACTCCGTGGTGGGTGGGGGCGTGAGAGGATGAAGCACTTACCAATTCATGGAAAAAACAATCAAACACCCCCCACAGACTGAACTTACAGTTGACGAACCGCGCAAGGCCCAGACCACGGTAGTCACCATGAAGGCATATGCGCCTTCCGGTGGCAAAAGAAAGCCCCAAGCACAGGATGACACTGTCACCCCTGCTGCTAAGGTGGACAAGACCGAAGCCAATGGGTCTGTCCACCGAATAGTCAAAGATCTTGACTCGCGAGCTGGCCTCTCCAGGCCAGCAGCTAAGCCAGGGAGGCCCCTGAGTTCACAGACGGCCTCCCCGACTGAGAGGGGAGAGCAGGCTGAACCAGCCGCATCAGCTCCTGCCTCCTCAAACAAGCCCGAAAGCCGAAAGGGCGGGCCGAAGCGTCCGAGGCCGGATACCGACTCTGATGAAGAGTCGGGACCCCCTAAACGCTTCACCCAGTTCAAAGTGCCAGCTAAACCCGAAGGCTTCGACAATGCCTACCAATTGGTCAGGGCATTGGAGTTGCAACGGAAAATCCGGTTGTCGATCCGGGTCGCCCGAGATCAGGGCATGATCATAATGCCCAAAGATCAAGCTACCTTAAATTTCCTCCGGGAAACGAAGGAGCTAACTGATGGGAGAAAAGTGAGTCTTTCCCCACTAATTCCCGAGGAAAAGAGAACCAAGATGGTGCTACTTGGCTTCTCAGTCTCGTACGATGTGGAGCTGATCGCTTCACACCCACAGGTCGTGCAGGCTTCCCGAATGTCGAAGGGGAAGACCCCAACCAGGCAAGTCCTGGTGACCATGAAAGGTGCCCCAACCACTACCCTTGATCTGGGTAACTGGGGCACCTACAACCTTCGAACGTATGTGCCAGAACCACTTCGGTGTTTCAAGTGCCAGAAATACGGTCACCACAAGGCTAACTGTACAGCCAAGCCTAAATGTGGTGTCTGTAGCAAGGCACACAACACAGAGGTATGCCTCAAGGCATACAAAGAGGAAAAGAGGGACACAACAGCCAAATGTCCCAACTGTGCCAAGAAGCATCATGCCTGGAGCCTGACTTGCTCTGTCAGGAAAAAGGCGGCCCTCAGGCGACAAGAGGTTGCTCAAAACCGATCAGACTTTGTTCCTGCCCCACCGGGCACCCATGTCTGGGGAAGGAACAAAAGCGAAAAGGCCCCCCGACCTCCTAAGAGGAAGGAAGCCGCCCCCCAGCCGACACCGGATGTCTCTAACAAAAAGGAGTTTCCGACAATGCCAAAGGTGCAGAAAAAGAAACTAAAGAAAAAAGTTTCTAAGAGCACCACAAAAACCTCCCCAACAGATGATCATCTCCTCTTTGACGAGGACGATATGACTCTCCTGTTAACTGCTGTTGTCACAGCAGTAGCAACAGCCCTGGGGAGGTCGAGTGAGGAGGCCGAGAAGGCAGTTTCGGTCGCCATGACGGCAATGACCCAGACTGTCGCAGCCCTGAAGGGAAGAAAGCTGGCTAGAGAAAAACCAGCCTCACCCTCACCCCAGGACGAGACTCCCCTCCCCACTCCAAACCAGGCCATGCCTTCACAGGCAGAGCCAAAACAGGCTGAATCTGTGCAGCCAGAGCCAGATCACGCTGACCTTGCCCAGGCAAGGCCAGCAAGGCCAGCCAAGAAAAAGCCTGAGAGAAAAGCCGAACCAACCAAAGTCAGAGCTACCAAAGGCTCTCCACCCCCCAGTGGACCCAAGGATAGCCTGACAACAGACGAGGAGCCCTCAACTAGCGAGGACCTCGCAATGGAGTTGTCAGACTCCGACGATGTCTCTGATGTAACTATCACTGAGTAACATCATGACACACCATCTAAGCATCCTACAGTGGAACATCAATAGCTTCTCTGCAAAGAACGCTTTTCTCCAAGCAGTAGTGCGATCAAGGAACATTGACATTGTCATGCTCCAGGAGACATTAACAGTGGACACTGTTCGCTTCTCAGGGTACCATGCCTTCACACTGCCACGAACACCTGGCAAGAGAGGCTTGATCACCCTTGTGAGAGCAACAATCCCCTGCTCCGCAATAGCCGATGCATCGCACTGTGGAGATGATGTTGAATCCCTTGCCGTCGAGGTTCACCTGGCCGGGGGGCCCCTCAAACTGTACAATGTGTACAGCCGGCCACGCTGTAAAAGCTTAGACATTAGCCAGGTCTGTGCTTCTGCTGCACACGACCGAGTGATCATAGGGGGAGACTTCAATGCACACCACCCCATCCTGGCTCCCTGCCGGGCACCGGATGCGGCCGGCTATCACATAGCCGACGTGCTAGAGACATTCCCTGAGATCGCTCTCCTCAACACCCAAGAGCCAACGCATGTCAGAGGAGGGGTCCTAGACCTCACCCTGGCCACTGCGACTCTGGTGGGGAGGATTGGCTGGTGTGTCGATGAGACCGTCACAAGTGACCATTACGGCACTATAACTACCCTCATGGAAGCTGGCCCAGCCGAAATCCTAAGACCAAATCCAAGATGGAAAACAGACAAGGCCAACTGGCAGGCGTTTCAAAACGCCTTGGCCCTCTGTCTGAGATGCAACAATCCCCCACAAAGCGAAAATGTGGAAGTGCTCGAAGCCAGCCTGCTAAACGCCATTAATGAAGCAGCCTCACAGACCATACCCAAAACTCGGCCTGGGTCCAGAAGTCACAAAGACGCCTGGTACTTCAATGACGAGATCAGGGAGGTCAACCACAGGGTGAACATGTGCCGAAAACTATTCCGAAGGCAAAGAACCCCTGACAACCTATCCCTCCTAAGGGAAGCTGTCACGGATGCCAAGGAAACTGCCAACAGAGTCAGGCAGGTAAAGTGGCTGGAATGGTGTGAGTCCTTCGACCACCAAACCACCCTTTCAGAGCTGTGGCAACGGGTCAAGCGAGCTACCAGCCGCTCAGCCCCGAGGTGCACCCATCACGACCCCCAAGCAGAGGCTAACAGACTGGCGCACGAGTTCTCTGCGAGAACGAGCAGCAACAGTCTGCCAGCCGAGCTGAGGGCAAGACAAGAGCGTCTACAGCCAGACAGACACGCTCAGATCAGAGAAAGGGCAGCCGAACCCGATAACTCAGACGTTATCTTTTCTCTGAGGGAACTAAGGAAAGCCTATAAAACCAGTTCCAACACAGCCCCGGGCTCTGATGGGATCTCGTACCCCATTATCTCCCACCTAGGACTAGCAGGTGAGCGTGCACTCTTGCAACTCATCAACAAGTCCTGGGAAACTTCCACTCTACCCCAGAGTTGGAAGAGGGCTACCATAGTTCCCGTCCCAAAACCAAAGGAGCCGGGGAAGTACCGCCCCATCTCTCTGCTCAGCTGCCTGGCCAAGACGGCTGAGAGGATGGTACTAAACCGGCTTCAATGGAAAACGGGACCCCCGCACGAACACCTTCACGGGTTCACAAGGGGCATGGGCACAGCACACAGCTTAGCCACGCTCTTAAGCACAATCAGCAAGGGCCCAGCTGTGGTGGTATTCCTTGACCTGGAGAAGGCTTTTGAACTGGCAAGTCCGCTTGCCATTCAGGAAAGCCTGATCCAGAAGGGAATCAGAGGAAAGCTCTTGGCTTGGATAGGTGACTACTTCAGGAACAGGACTGCCAATGTCAAATTCCAGGGTCACCTATCGCAGCACATGCCGCTCGAAAATGGAACGCCACAGGGTGGGGTTCTCAGTCCAGCCCTATTCAACACTTTAATGTCCTGTATCCTCAACATAAACCTCCCAGTGGGGTGCCAGATCATCTCGTATGCAGACGATCTCGCTATCACCTCCACTGGACCACGCAGCCAGAATAAAGCCCAGCGTTGTCTGGACCTCGTGTCAGAGGAGTGTTGTAGGACGGGACTAAAGATCTCTGCTGCCAAATCCAAAGCCATGGCTTTAAGACAGAGAGTTCGAGGCACAAGACTGAAAATCCAGGGAGTGGAATTAGAATGGGTCAAGGACTACCTATACCTTGGGGTAAGGATAGACCGGACCCTCTCCTTCCATAAGGAGGTCCAGTACCTGGTTGACCGAACCAAAGCAAGACTGTCTGTCATGAGAGCAATGACTGGGAGACGCATAGGGGCCAGACACAAAGTACTAAGATCATTCTATGTACATGCTGTCCGGCCCATTGTGGACTATGCCTCAGTCGCTCTAATTGCTGCAAAGAAAAAGCACACAGACAAATTAGAAACAGTCCAAAATGAAGCTGCCAGGATCATTCTGGGTGCCCCGAGGTGGACGAAGGTCCTCAACCTCCTGATGGAGGCAAACCTTCTCCCCCTGGACTCACGAATCGATCTAACGGCAACACAATTTCTGTCAAAGGTCATCCAGGCTCCCAGGAACACAAGCCTAAGACAAAAATTAGTCAGATGCCTCGAACAAGACAACGAGCTCGTTGCAAACAACTCCTGGCTGTCTCATACAGCCAGGGTGTTGATACGCCATCAGCTCAAAGAACAGCTTCTTGCTAAGGGCATGGACTCCCCCCACCCCGACTTTGCCGAAGCCCCGCCGTGGGCACTGAGCCTGATAGAGTTCAACATAATGAACCTGTCAACGAAAAAGAGCCTATACCCCATGCCTAGCCTAAAGGCAGAAGCCCACAGGGTCATTGCAGCCATCACTCCTCCGGATAGTAGAACATACTACACGGATGGATCGGTCGATCCCTTGAGCCACACTGCAGGCGCCGGCTTTGCAGCTAGGGATGCCACGCGATCCATGAGGGTAACAGACAACGCCTCCTCGCTACAGGCAGAGGCAGTTGCAATCATGGGAGCCCTAGGCCACGCGTCCCTAAGGGAAGGACACGTGGTCATACACACAGACTCCAGGGCAGCCATTGACTGTCTTCAGCACAGCTCACCCACAGACAACATCTACCTACTGACCACGATTCTCACAATGGCACAGAGAATTCTTGCTCAGGGTAGAAGAATTATCATCAATTGGGTCCCAAGCCACATCGGCATCAGAGGGAACGAGCTTGCTGACAGACTAGCTGCCGCTGGCAGGGGTATGCCCCCAAATCCCATGACGATAAAACCGAGCCGAAAATTACTTATGGAGAAGTGTGCCTTGGTCGGTCGTACCTTCCTACGGCAGCTCCACAGAGAGGAAACGAGAACCT
>NC_061825.1:44423515-44425877 GCF_019202785.1 Penaeus chinensis | reverse complement strand
CCCTCCACACCCCCCACCCCCCCGCCGCATCATATCAAACAGAAACCAAGCAAGCAAACAAGCAAGCAAGACTCACCCAAAGACACATTCCTTTATAAATTACGATCGCGCGGCCCGCTTCCAGAATTCTCGACCGAGGGGGGTGGGGGGGGGGGTTGGAGGATGGAGGAGGGGTGGAGAGAACGAACAATGGTGCGTTTTCTCCTTTTGATATCTAAGCTGCTGAAATTCTAAAGCAATTTTTACACGTGACAGCCAACAACAAAGCGTGTGTAACATATATCAACCGAGCCGATACCAGGGCTGAAACCTCATCCCTTCCTCCCTCTGGCCTCGCTTGTGGAACAGGAGGTGGAGGACGACTCGAGTGGAGGGTGGGGGAGGTGGAGCAGGTGGTTGGAAGAGGGGAGGTGGAAGAGGTAGTGAGGAGAGGGCTGTGGAGAGGTGGTTGGAAGAGGAGGTGAAGAGGTAGTGAGGAGAAGGGAGTGAGAGGTGTTTGGACGAGGGGAGGTGGAGGAGGTTGTTGGAAGAGGGGAGGTGGAAGAGGTAGTGGGGAGAGGGGAGGTGGAGCAGGTGGTTGGAAGAGGGGAGGTGGAAGAGGTAGTGAGGAGAGGGGATGTGGAGAGGTGGTTGGAAGAGGGGAGGTGGAAGAGGTAGTGAGGAGAAGGGATGTGGAGGAGGTGGTTGGACGAGGGGAGGTGGAGGAGGTTGTTGGAAGAGGGGAGGTGGAAGAGGTAGTGGGGAGAGGGGATGTGGAGGAGGTGGTTGGAAGAGGGGAGGTGGAAGAGGTAGTGGGGAGAGGGGATGTGGAGGAGGTGGTTGGAAGAGGGGAGGTGGAAGAGGTAGTGGGGAGAGGGGATGTGGAGGAGGTGGTTGGAAGAGGGGAGGTGGAAGAGGTAGTGGGAAGAGAGGGGGTGGAAGAGGGGATGTGGAGGAGGTGGTTGGAAGAGGGGAGGTGGAAGAGGTAGTGGGGAGAGAGGGGGTGGAAGAGGGGATGTGGAGGAGGTGGTTGGAAGAGGGGAGGTGGAAGAGGTAGTGGGGAGAGAGGGGGTGGAAGAGGGGATGTGGAGGAGGTGGTTGGCAGAGGGGAGGTGGAAGAGGTAGTGGGGAGAGGGGATGTGGAGGAGGTGGTTGGAAGAGGGGAGGTGGAAGAGGTAGTGGGGAGAGAGGGGGTGGAAGAGGGGATGTGGAGGAGGTGGTTGGAAGAGGGGAGGTGGAAGAGGTAGTGGGGAGAGAGGGGTGGAAGAGAGGGGGTGGAGGAGGTGGATGGAAGAGGGGAGGTGGAAGAGGTAGTGGGAGGCTGTGGATGTGGACTGAAGTGGGACTACAGGTGGAGTGGAACAGGTAGGAGAGGGAAGTGCAACAGGTAAAAGAGGGTAGGGGGATGAGATAGTTTGAAAAGGTGGATAAAGACTGAGGGGAAAAGTGGAGGAGGTGGAGCCAGTTTGCAGAGGAAGGGGGAGATGAAACAAGTAAGAGGAGAGGTGGAACAGGTGGAAGCAAGACGTGAGGTGGAAGAGCTAAATGAATGGATGATGACGGAAGTGGAGAAGTGGGGGTGAGAGTAAGGGGAAGTGGAACAGATAGGAGGAGAAGGTGGAACAGGTAGTATGGAGAGAGGAGATGAAACAGGCTCAGGTGGATGAGAGCTCAGGTGTGAAGTTGGGGAAGTGGAACAGGTGATGGAAAGAAGAACCAGAGGAGGTGGAAAGGGAAGAAAAGAAGCCAAGGATAGAAGAGACAGAGATGGAGGAGGAGAAAGGAGGAGCGAATGTGGAAGAAGAAGAAAAGTGGAGAGGAGCGGGATATCCATAAACAGTGTACATTGAGACAAATGTAGGAAAAAGGTATGAATGCGAATGGATGTCTTCACGGACCAAGAGTTGCATTTCGATTATATTCTCGTCAGAAATACATGAATATAGAAGAAGACAAAGGAAGAAATAGATAGGGAGACGAGAGAAAAGAAGCAGGAGGAAAAGGGGAAACGTAAGCAAGGCGAAAGAAGAGGAAAAAGAGAGGGCGGAAAGTAAGAGGTAATAAAGGGGAAATAAAATCTGGGGAAGGGAGTAAATGGGAAAGGTAAGAGTAAAGGAAGAGAATAATGAAGAATAATAACGATAATAATCCTGATAAATTAGTAATCATGATAATGATAATAAAGAAAATGGTGATGATGATGAATCATTTATAATGATAATAACGATGATAATGATAATGATAGTCATAATAATGGTAATGATAATAATAATGATATTTACAATAATAGCAATAATAATAATAATTATTATTATTATTATTATTATTATTATTATTATTATTATTATTATTATTATTATTATTATTGTCATAATTATTATTA
>NC_061825.1:44406015-44411015 GCF_019202785.1 Penaeus chinensis | reverse complement strand
TCGAACGCAAACTGAATTAAATCAACAGCGGCCACAAAATGCATGTTTTGTCAGTGTGACGAATGTTTAAACAAAGCTTCATTGTTGATATTATCCATCGTATATATGTAAAAGTTAATGGGTAATGTACGGTAGGAATAATTTCACTTATGGAAAATAATAAAGTAAACCAAATTCTAGTTGAACAATATATTTTGTCTGATTTTTAAAAAATATGTATTTGTTTATATGTGTCTTTTTTTTTTTTTTTTTTTTTTTTTTTTAGGAGGGTGATAACTGACCAATAGATTATTTTGCTTAAATATTTATTAGATAGAAATTATATGCTATAAAGAAATTAATGATAATCATAGTAACAACAACTACAACAATGATAATGGTAATGATAATGATGATACTAATGTAATTTTCATAATGATGGTAATAATAATGATAATTATAATGATACTAATGATAACAATAATAATGATAATAATAATAATCATCGTCATCCTTATTATCATTATTATTATTATTATTATTTTATCATCATTATAATCGTTCTTACTTTTATTATTTTTATTATTATTATTATTATTATTTGTATTATTATTATTATTATTATTATTATTATTTTTACTTTTATTATTATTACTACTATATATTTATATATATGATGATAATAATAATGATTGATTTTAATAATGATAATAATGATAATGATAATAACAAAAATAATAATAAAAATAATTATGATAATAATAATAATAATAATAATAATATTAATAATAATAATAATAATAATAATAATAATAATAATAATAATAATAATAATAATAATAATAATAATAATAATGATAATAATGATGATAATAATAATGATAAGAACAATGATAATAATGATGATAATAACAATGATAATAATAATAGTAATAATAACAATAATAACAATTATGATGATTATGATGATAATAATAATGATGATAATAATAATGATAATAATAATAATAATAGTAATAATAATAATGATAATAACAATAATAACAACAATTACAATAATAATAATAATAATAATAATAATAATAGTAATAACAATAATAATAATAACAATGATGACTATAATAATAATAATGATAATATTAATGATAATAGTAACGAAAAGTATACCAATGATAATGACAATGATGATAATAGTCATGATAATAGTGATAATGATATAGTAAGAACAACAATTGTAATAATGATAATCATAATGATAATTATAATATTAATAATAATGATAATGATGATTTTAATGATGATGATAATAAAGATAATTACAATAATAATAATGATAATAATAACAATGATAATAATGATGATAATAATAATAATAATAATAGTAATAATAATAATAATGTGAATAATAATAACTATAACAATAAAAATAATAATAATAATAATAATAATAATAATAACAAAAATAATAATAATAATAATAGTAATAATGAAAATGATAACAATGAAAATAATGATAATGATATTAATAATAGAAATGATAATAATGATAATAATAATAATGATGAATGCAATAATAATAGTAACAATGATAATGATAAAAAATAACAATAAATAATAATAATAATTGTAATAATAATAATAATAACAAAAAAAAAAAAATAACGATAATAATAACGATAACATTGAAAAGGATAATAATTATAATAATAATAATGACGATAATAATAATGATGACATTAATAATAACATTAATAATAACAATAATGATGATAATAATGCTAATTGCAAAAAATATAATAACAATAATAATACTGATAGTAACAATAACTTTAATAATGATAATAATATCAAATTAAATGATAATGATATTAGCATCAGTATTTGTATTATTATTATTATAATTTTTGTTATCATTATTATTGTTATCATTACGATCATTATCCATGAAATTAAGAATTACAAAAAAAAAAAAAAAAAAAAAAAAACATATGATCATAAAAAAAAGGACAAAGAAAACAAGAAGGCAAAAAATACGAAGAAATATGAAACCACGATTCAAAATTATCTCAGATCTTGAACACCCATCGTGCACTATCTCCCCTTGAGTAGCTGTCACGCTGGGAGTCACGCTCGGCACTCTCCTGATCGTGGGTGCCATTGCTCAGTGTCTGGCATGTCTGAGTGTTGTGTCTGAGTCTCTCTCTCTCTCTCTCTCTCTCTCTCTCTCTCTCTCTCTCTCTCTCTCTCTCTCTCTATCTATCTATCTATCTATCTCTCGCTCTCTCTCTCTCTCCCTGGCATGTCTAATTGTTGTGTCTGAGTCTCTCTCTCTCTCTCTCTCTCTCTCTCTCTCTCTCTCTCTCTCTCTCTCTCTCTCTCTCTGGCATGTCTAATTGTTGTGTCTGAGTCTCTCTCTCTCTCTCTCTCTCTCTCTCTCTCTCTCTCTCTCTCTCTCTCTCTCTCTCTCTCTCTCTCTCTCTCTCTCTCTTTCTCCTCTCTCTCTCTCTCTTTCTCTCTCTCTCTCCCGCTCTCTCTCTCTCCCGCTCTCTCTCTATCTCTCTCTCTCTCTCTCTCTCTCTCTCTCTCTCTCTCTCTCTCTCTCTCTCTCTCTCTCTCTCTCTCTCTCTCTCTCTCTCTCTCTCTCTCCTCTCTCTCTCTCTCTGCTCTGTCTGTGTCTCTCTCTCTCTCTCTCTCTCTCTCTCTCTCTATTCTCTCTCTCTCTCTCTCTCTCTCTCTCTCTCTCTCTCTCTCTCTCTCTCTCTCTCTCTCTCTTTCTCTGACATGTCTGATTGTTGTGTCTATTTCTCTCTCTCTCCCTCTGTCTTTCTCTCTCTCTCTCTCTCTCTCTCTCTCTCTCTCTCTCTCTCTCTCTCTCTCTCTCTCTCTCTCTCTCGTACTCTCTCTCCCTCTGTCTGTCTTTAATGCGTCTACTTTTATGTCTAATTGTGTGGATATTTTTATTTATGATTATAAATATTTTGTTTGTGTGTATGTTTGTTTATGTTTTATATGTTTATTTGTATTTGTTTCGATGTTTATGCCTTATTTGCTTTTTGTTTAGTGGTTTGGCTATTTGTATGTCTGTCGATAATTGGCGACTCCTAAAGAAAAGTAGACAAAAAATATCAAATTAATCCATTGTATATAGCAACTACAGGTGATAATAATATGAATAGATGACGCGCTAGATAATTTGTAATATAAATAATTTAAAAAAAACAATTCAAGACAAACAACTAAAGAAGACATAACCCAACAACAATAACAATAACAACAACAACGACAACAAGTACCAAAACGTTGCCTTCCACGTGGGAAAAGGGGGGAGGGGGGGGGGGGGGGGAGGGGGGGGGTAATGGGAGGGGGTGAATGTTGCCAAATGGGGTTCTCTTGAACACTCCTGCATCCAAATGGAACTGAAATTGGAACAACGACAGAATTTTGTACATGTGGCGGTCACAATGATGATGGTATTTTGAATAGACGGGGATGTTCGAATTGCTTGTTTGAAGAAAAGGATGAAAAGACGGAGGTATGTTTGTGTGTGTGTATGTATGTTTCAGTGGAGAAAGTACATGGGGATGGGTGAGAGATATTGGAAGAAAAATAAGAAAAGGGGAGAAAAAGAAGAAGAGGAGGAGGAGGAGGAAAATAAAGAAGAAAGGATGGGTGAGAGATACTGGAAGAAAAAGAAGAAAAGGGGAGAAAAAGAAGAGGAAGAAGAAGAAGAGGAGGAGGACGAAAAAGAAGAAGAAAGGATGGGTGAGAGATACTGGAAGAAAAAGAAGAAAAGGGGAGAAAAAGAAGAGGAAGAAGAAGAGGAGGAGGAGGAGGAAAAAGAAGAAGAAAGGATGGGTGAGAGATACTGGAAGAAAAAGAAGAAAAGGGGAGAAAAAGATGAAGAAGAAGAAGAAGAAGAGGAGGAGGAGGAAAAAGAAAAAGAAGGATGGCTGAGAGCTACTGGAAGAAAAAGAAGAAAAACACAGAAAAAGAAGAAGAAGAAGAAGAGGAGAAGGATAAGGAATAAGAAAGGAGGATGAGGAGGACGAGGAAATGGAGAAGAGATAGACAGAGACGGAGACAGAAAGTGAAAACGACACAGAGACACAAAGAGAGAGGTAAAAATGAGTGCGTGCGTTTGTGTGACATCAAAAACAATCATCAAAACACAATCAAAACAAACTAACAACGCAAAGCCCGACAATATGAAAGAAAAACACAAAACTAACGGGATGTGTTCTAAAGAAACACAGGGAGAGAGAGAACAAAAAAAGGAATGATAAACAGGAAGAAAAAATGCGACACCAGAACAAAGACAAACAAATAAACGAGGGAAGATAAAAGGGATGTGGAGGGGGGGTAGAAGAGGGAGGGGAGAGGGAAGGGGGAGGAGGGAGGGAGGAGGGAAGGGAGGAGGAGGAGGATGGAGAGAAGGAGAAAAGAGGAGAATGGAGAAGGGGAGGAGGGAAGTGAGAGGGGAAAGGGAGGATGAGGAAGGAGAGAAGGGGGAAGGGAAGGAAGGAGAGATGAGGGAGGGGAAGAAAGGAGGAGGGCAAAGGGGAGGTGAGAGGAGAAAAGGGAAATCTAGCAGAGAAAGACACATGAAGGATTGAATAACGAAATGAAAGAGTAGGTAGAAAGGGGAAGAGGGAAAGGTGTAGAAAGAGAGAAAAGAACAATGTAGGAAAATAGGGGAGAAAGGGAAAGTAGAGGAAGGTCAAGAGGAAAGAGAGAAGAGGAACAGGAGAAAAGGGGAAGAAGGAGGAATCGAAAACAAGCATGACTCAGGTCTCGGCAGAAAGATTGCGCTGTATCTCTTTACGGCGACTTAACGTTCTCTCTTTTGCATAAAACATTAATACAAAGCCGAGAGTGGTTGAAGAGGGGGGGGGAGAGAGGGAGGGGGGTGCGATTAGAAGTGAAGAAGGGTGGGGGGGGGGTGGGGGAAGGAGAGAGGGAGGGGGGACGGTTATAAGCGAAGAGGGGTGGGGGGGGGGGGAGGAGAGGGGGGACGGGTAGAA
>NC_061825.1:44391015-44401015 GCF_019202785.1 Penaeus chinensis | reverse complement strand
ATCATTACTTCCGAAGGCTATCATTAACGGCAATCACGCGAACGGGTAGTTATCGAAGCGAAAAGAACATTCACATTGTAACTGTATCGTCAGACGCAACTACCAGTCTATAATCTTCTAAAAACAGCGTAGAAACCAAATTGAATGGCAACAATTTTGCTCAGTTAACTTGCATTGATGACAATATCCGCTGCAAAAGTCGTTGAAGGAAAGAGACTTGCCATTAACACTGATAATTAGAAAAGTCTATTTTGTTGGGCCGTCCATTGGTAGGCAGCCATTAGACTCATTAGGGCAAAATAAAGGCCTTTTTTGATTGGTTTTCGCGAGGTGATGAGGCGCTTCTGTCTGCAAATGGGGAATTATGTCTTGTTTCAGGGGAACGTCCTGCCTGAACAGCGAAGGCAAAATATCGGAAATGAATATCGATATTCAAATTACGGATATAAAAGTAAGTGTGATGGATAATCTCACGCAAACGTGCACACGCGCGCACACACACACACACACACACACACACACACACACACACACACACACACACACACACACACACACACACACACACACACACACACAAACAAACAAACAATCCAAAAGCGAGATTTAATCCTTTCCACAAAGAAGCCTCACAAAAAGGTATTTACCATAAACCGGAAAGACGTGACACACAAGAAAATGTCCGAGAAAAGGAATTAATGACCAAAAATGCTACAAACGAACCCTGATTTTCTTCTTTCATTTTCTTTTTTCGCTGTATCTTTTTTTCTTTTTATCTCTCTCATGTTACGGGAAAATCTGTCTCGGTACTCAGGCTAAGAAGTGTTGACGTCGACACCAGATGCTTCTGAATGTGAAGGAACATTTGGGCTTTCTTCTTCTTCTTCTTCTTCTTCTTCTTCCTCGTCTCTTTCTTTCTCCTCCTCCCCCTCCCCCTCCTGCTGCTCCATCTCCTTCTCTTTTTCTATTTCTTTCTACTCGTTGCTACCATAATTATCAGCAGCAGCACCAGAAGTAACAGCATATTAACAATATTATGACAATATACACTATAATTGTTCAAGGTATTGTTGTTTTTTATCAATATTACTATTACTTTATCATAATTATCATTATCATTGTTATTTGCTTTTGTTGGAGGGGATGGTGTTTTTATATTCATTATGGTTATGATTTTCACATAATTATTGTAATAAAAATGATGATAATAATTATACTGATGATAAAAATAATAAAAGTAATAATGATAATGATCAAAATAATAACGATAATTTTAACAGCAATATAATGATGATAATGATAATAATAACAATAACATGATAATAATAATAATAATAATAATAATAATAGTAGTAGTAATACTGATATTAATGATAATAATAATAATAATAATAACAATAATAATATTTAGATTGATAGTAAGAATGACAATGACCATAATGATCATAATAATAATAATAATAACAATAAATGATAAAGATGATGGTATTATCGTTGAAACTGATATTATCATTATTTTTTACTATCATTATCATTATTAACATTATTATCATCATCATTATCACTATCATTATTATTATTATTATTATTATTATGATTATTATTATTGTTATTATTATTATCTTTATTATTTTTATTAATATTATAAATATTATTATTATCTTTCTTATTTCTATTAATATTTTCATTATTACTATTAATATTATCATTATTATTATCATTATTGTCATTATCATTAACATCATTAATATTATCGTTATTATTATTATCATTATTATTACTATAATCATTATTATTATCATTATCATAATTATCATTATTATCATCTTCATACTTATCATCATTGTTATTAATGGTATTAGAATTATTATCATTATAATCATTCTTATCTTCTTATTGTCACGATGGTCTCCGATCCTCTTCGATTGAAATAGTTAGTTGATATTATTATCATTATTAATAAAATTATATATCTTTTATTGCTAGTATATTACTATGATTATTGGTATTATTATCATTGTTTTTATTATTATCATTATCGTTATTGTTATTACAATTATTATCACTATTATTTTGATTATCATTATTGTTATCATTATTATCATCATTATCATTATCACTTTTATTATTATCATCATTATTACTATTATTATCTTTATTATAGTTGTTATTATGATTATTATTATCAGTATCATTTTTGTTATTCTTATTATTATCATCATCTTTATTATTATTATCATATTGTTATTACCATCTCTTCGATGTAAAAATAACACTATTAAATCTCATGATGGTAAAGAAAATGCCAGTATCTAAAACTGAACCACGAGTATGATGTCATAAGCAATTTAACAATATAGACAGTAATAGAAATCAAGCGCTTTCTCCCAAAACACACTGTCGGGCTGAAGGCATTAATCAAAATAATATTAATGTTACGTAGTTATTAAACATCCGAGTAAGTCAAAAAGAGGAGCCGTTTATCTGACATTATGAGATGAAGTTTCTATGAATTGTGGTGCTGATGTCAGGGAAACACGTCAACGCTGTTCTCGCTTGAATTTAGAGTGCTTGCTTGCTTGTGGCTCGAGGATTTTGAACGCTGTTTTTTTTTTCTTTGTTTGTATGACTGAACTTTTTTATATTGGATTTGTTTATTTGTTTGTTTCTGTTGTTAGAAGTCTTCTTTGTCTGTAGCTGTTTGTATCTTTCTTTATTTTCATTCTTTATTTCTGCCTTTATGCTCTCTCTCTCTCTCTCTCTCTCTCTCTCTCTCTCTCTCTCTCTCTCTCTCTCTCTCTCTCTCTCTCTCTCTCTCTCTCTCTCTCTTTCTTTCTTTCTCATTGTGAGTGTGTGTGTCCCCCCCCCCCCTTTCTCTCTCACCCACCTTCCCTCCCTTCTTCTCTCTCTCTCTCTTTCTCTCTCTCTCTCTCTCAATTTATCAATTTATCTATCTATTTAACAATATATTTGCCAAGCAACATATCTATCTCTCTCCCTCTCCCTTTAGAAAACAAAATATTAAAGCCAAAATTTACAAATCACTCAAATCCAAAAAATAAGACCAGTATATAGAAGGAAACAGCAAAACAGAACCCAAACAGAACGCAAAAACAGAACCCTCAACAGCGCCCTGATCTCTCATAAAGGGGACTAGCAACACGTCTTCGGGAATTGTCTCTTTATCTCTGCTCGCTTCTGTCGCCGGCGGATTGAATGCTCTCTGACACGGCTCTCATTGTAGCGGACACTTAATGTATTTCATGGTTGTGAAGCTTATTTGCATTGACGGGAGAAGGAGAGGATGCCGGAATGGTGCCCTTTTTTATTATTTGTATGGGTTTCTTTTTTATGTTTTTTTGTTCTTTGTTTGGCATCTTAAATGTGATGTATTTTCATTATCATCTTCGTTTTCTTGGTTATTTTGATCATTGGTTATCACTGATTATTGTTGTTATTATACTAATCCATATGTCAATACTATAATTAATTGTAGGACTAATATTTATGTTACTGCAATATCACCTTTAGCGTAATGATAATATTTATCATAAATTCTCATTTCTGTCTTCAATTTCTCTATCTTTCTTGGATGTAAAATCTGAATACGAGATGTGTGTGCGTGTGTGTGTGTGTGTGTGTGTGTGTGTGTGTGTGTGCGTGCGTGCGTGCGTGCGTGCGTGCGTGTGTGTGTGTGTGTGTGTGTGTGTGTGTGTGTGTGTGCGTGCGTGCGTGCGTGCGTGCGTGCGTGTGTGTGTGTGTGTGTGTGTGTATACAAATATATATGCATATAGTTGGATACATGTTTAGACTAAAGTTGATTTATTAAGACTGCATAAATAGTCCTGCACTAATGTAGACCGCCCTAAATCACGAGAGTTGAAACCTAAAGAACAGCGCGTAAGACCTTATCGAGCGCGAGAGATGGATGCTGCGCTTAGATACAGGCAGCATCTTCCTTGCCAAAAGCGATAACGTGCATTAAAAAAGTGAAGAGATAGAGGGCGAGTGTCAAGAATACATGCGTAAGTGTTTGTATGTAGATATATATGGAGAGAGATGGATAGATGGAGAAACGGATAGATAGGTGGATAGATAGAGATATGAAGATGGATAGATGGATTGATAGACAGATATATAGATAGACGGGTGGATAGACTGCTAGATAAATATATTGTTAGGTAGACAGAGGAATACATAGATAGCCAGATGTAGAGAGATGAAGAGGCAGACAGAGAGAGAGAGAGAGAGTAAAAAAGAGGGAAAGAAAAAAAAAATAGATTATTTGGGTACATATGCATGTGTGTGTCTACGTCAGTGTGTATCTATGTAAGCCTCAGTATGTGTTTATGTCTGTATTCAAAAGTGTATGCATATACATACATATATACTGCACTCCCCTTAAATATACAACACCGAAGAAAAAAAAAAAAAAAAAAAAAAACATATGTCAGACCTGGTATATTTTTATTAGCTGGGCTGCTCCCCGCGCGCCCGAAGCTAAGCAAGTTAAATCTCCCCCGTACTACAAATGAGCAGAATATCCTCGGCGAGAAGCAAGGACCTCCCTTCCCACCGGGGAGAGGAGCCCCTTTGATCCCCCGTGGCCGTAACTCTGGCTACCTGTCGACCCAAGTAATGTCGGAAGGCATCCTGCGATCCTCAGGCTCCGTCCCGCGAGAGAGGAAGATGCTGGAGGCTGTGAGGGAGGGAAATGATGGAGGTTGGAGGCTGTGAGGGAGGGAGATGATGGAGGTTGGAGGCTGTGAGGGAGGGAAGGAGGTTGGAGGCTGTGAGGGAGGGAAATGATGGAGGTTGGAGGTTGTGAGGGATGGCGATGCTGGATGCTGTGAGGGAGGGAAATGCTTATGCTGTGAGGGAGGGAGATGCTGATGCTGTGAGGGAGGGAGATGCTGATGCTGTGAGGGAGGGAGATGCTGGATGTCGGAGGTTGTGAGGGAGGGAGATACTGGATGCTGAATTCAGTGAGAGAGGGAGCCAATGAAAAGGTAAATTACACTTTTTCAAAAGAAAGTGTAATCATTTTCTATTCTCTTTTTTCTCTCCTTTTCTTCTTCCATTTCTTTGCGGTTTGCTTTCTTGACACTCCAAAGGAACATTCTCGAACACCTACGAAAGACTTCATATCAATATCTTCATCCGTTTTCCTAATTTTAGCGGACAGACGGGCAAGAGACAGACAGACACACACTCCTCAATTATTCTCTACCATGGACATATATGTACCTAAAAGTATAATTAGAATAATCTAAGACTCCTCTAATTATAGCCCAGAGGACAGCACTAAGGAGGGACCCTCGCCAAGAGAAAAACAAATTATTCTCACAAATGACTTCCTAATTTGTAGATTCCCAAGCATACATAACCATATACAAGCATTAATTACGGGGAACAGGTTCACCACAGCGATTTCACGTTATATATGCTGGGTTCGGTTGTTTTTTTTCTTTGGTTATTATATGGCTGTTGGTGTGTCTGTAATGTCTGTCTGTTTTTATTTCGTGATGCCCTGCGCATTCACTTTCTCTCCCTTTTTCTGTATCTCTCTCCCTGGGAATGTTTCACTGGCTGTTTGCCTCCTTCCCTTAATTTATGTCTCTGTCCCTGTCTCTCTCTCTCTCTCTCTCTCTCTCTCTCTCTCTCTCTCTCTCTCTCTCTCTCTCTCTCTCTCTCTCTCTCTCTCTCTCTCTCTCTCTTTCTCTCTCTCTCACTAAATATATATATATATATATGCTTGTCTATATGTCTACCTATCTATCTGTCTATATATCTATCTCTCTATCTATCAATCTATCTATTTATCGTTCTATTTATCTATCTATGTATCTACCATCTATCTTTTTATATACCTATCTATCAATCTATCTATCTATCTACCATCTATCGATCTATCTACCATCTATCTATTAATCTCTCTATCTTCCTATCTATCTATCTGCCTGCCTGTCTGTCGATTTATATCTATATATCTATCTATCTAACGAACAAACAAGAAGACAAACAGAAGAGAGAGACAGGCAGTCGACAGCCAGACAGCCAGACAACCCGGCGAGGGTCGGACAGCCCTACGGCCGGGCACTCGGACGCAGGCAGAGTCAGCGAGAGCGACGGAGCCCAGCGGCGGCCCGGCGAGGCGTCTGGCCCAGGGCGCATCCGCCGGCGCTCCCTCGGTCCTCCCTTGAATGACGAGGGCAGGAAGGGGCGGGCCGAGAGGAGGCGCCCGACCCGAGACCTCCGGCCGAAGATTCGACCTGGCAGCGCTATAACTCATCGCTCCCGGGCCGCGCAAAATGCAGATGTCGGACCACCTGCGGCGCCTCCTTCTGCGTGAGAGGGACGACCTCCTCCCGCTCGGGCTCTGGGGGGATTAGGGGGAGATTGGAGGAGGGAAGGGAGGGAGGGAGGAGGAAGGGGGAGGGAGGGAAGAAGGAAGGAAGGTATGAGGAAAGAGGGGACTGAGAAAGAGACGTATGAGGAAAATGGGAAAGAGGAAGGGAAGAGAAGGAAGGAGAGAAGGAACGAAGGTGTGAGGAAAAAAAGGGAACGAAGAAGATAAAAAGTAGGAACAAAAAAAGGAAGAGAAAGGGAGGAAGAGAAAGAAATTCTGGATTCTTCTCTTGGTCCCTTTTTGTTCAAGCTGCGACGCTCCGTAAGCAGGAAGAGGGATGGGCGTGTCTGTTGCAAGTGTCGCCGTTTGGCGAAGGGCGCTAATGGCTGCGCTGAATCATGCGCGGGCGCCTTGGGCTGCTTGGGTTTGATATGTAAACGGTGTACTTCTGTAAGGAAGATGGGTGGGCCACACACGCCCACGGACGCACGTCGAGACAGTCCTCATCCCTTTTTCCTTTTCCTGTCCCACAACGCCATCAAAATGATTGCTCTCTCTCTCTTTGCCTGTCTCTCTCTCTCTCTCTCTCTATCTATCTATCTATCTATCTATCTATCTATCTATCTATCTATCTATCTATCTATCTATCTATCTATCTATCTATCTATCTATCTATCTATCTATCTATCTATCTATCTATCTATCCGTCTATCTCTATATATCTGTCTATCTATTCATTTATCTATCTATCTGTATACTGGACGTAATAAATTTATCAAATCAAATCAAATGTCTTTTTGTCTATCAATTTATCTATCTATTTATCGACCTATTTATCTATCTATCTATATCTATCTCTATCTTGATCTATCTCGATATATTTATCTATCTATCTATCTACATCTCTATCTCTGTCTATCTATCTATCTATCTATCCATCTATCTATCTATCTACCAAGCTGTTAATAATCAAATTTAAACCAAAATTGGAAAATTAAAGATAATTGTACTTTCTTCTTGCAATTCATTTTCTCCAAGTTCACATCATCCACTGCCAAGGTTTTGCAACATCTATGACATGATTAGTGTTAGCAAAAAGGGTTGAGAGGAAGAAAAAAAAAAGTGATTTATAGCAACTCCGGATAAGGTGATGAAAATATATGGCTTTTATTTGCATTTAATTGATAAGGAGGTAGGTAGGTAGGTAGGTAGATAGATAGATAGATTGACAGAGTGATAGATGAATTGATAGACAGATAGATAGATACATAAAGCGATAGGTAGATAGACAGATAGATAGGCAGATAGATAGATGGATACATAGACATATAGACAAATTAAAAGATATATAGACGGATAGATAGATAAATAGATAGATGGGTAGATCGGTGTGGTGTTTGTTGGTTAATGTTCGATTGCACAAGATAGAACAAGGAATTAAGAGCAGCTGCACTTGACACTTTCTGCCACATCCTTGCAACCTCCCCTCTGCCATGGTTTTTCTTGTAATTAGTAGTACTGTCGCTGGTGTTTTTTCTTTTTCTTTTTCTTTTTCTTTCTTTTTCTTTTTTTTCTTTTCTTTTTCTTTTTCTTTTTCTTTTTCTTTTTTTTTTTCTTTTTCTTTTTCTTTTTCTTTTTCTTTTTCTTTTTCTTCTTCGTCGTAGTCGTCGTCGTCTTCTTCTTCTTCTTCTTCTTCTTTTCCTTCGTTTTTTGCCTGTATAGTTTGTATCATTTTTGTATCAATATTGTTATCCATAGTGTTATTGTTATTGCTACTGCTGGTTTTGTTTATTTCCTTTTTTTCTAATCTTATTACCATTGATAGTTTTGTAGCTGTTTGAGTTGCTTTATAATGATTATAATCAGGATAAGGATGATCTTTACCATCTTTATCAATATACTTACAATCGCTGGTATTTCAATTTTTGTTTTGATAAAACGTATGCTATCTTTGCATCCCTAGGCAGTTCCATCATATGTTGTTGTTGTTGTTTATTTCTAAACACTATTTCCACACAAGCGTACTAGCTCTTTTTCCCGACCCTTCTGTCCCATCCCTTTCACTGTCACGCCCCTTCATTGTCCTCGCTCCCCTTCACCATCATTTTTTTGTCTTTCTCTTAAAACCGTTCCTTTCCCTGTCCCCTGTCACCATCATTCTCCTCACTTGAAATCTGAAACTCCCCTTTTCACTTGGTCGTTCACATTCCCTGATCACCACCATCTTTATCAATGCCCCCCCCCCCCCCCTCTCTCCCACTAACACCTCCTCCCTCATCACCACGATTAGACCCCCCCCCCCCTGCCACTTCCCCTAAGGCCCTATTACCAAGACATGAAAGGAGTTCGCTAACCAGTCATTGTACTCCCCATCCCTCTCCCCTTCCCCCTCTTCTATCCTTTTCTTTATCTCTCCTCTTTTCCACCTCCTTTCTTATCTCTCCTTTTTTCTCCTCCTCCACTTCCCCTTCCCCCCCTCTTCTCCCCTTCCTTCCGTCCCTCCAACATTTCTTCCTCTACCTCATCTTCTCATCCCCCCCCCCTTCGCAAGCGTCTCCACCCCCCCCCCCCCTCCCTTGTAGCGAACTGAGGATACAATTACATCTCACAAAGAAACGTACAAAGTAGTCACCGCCATCACCTTTGCAATTAGTGAAGATGTGAGCAGAGGAGCGATAGATTATGTGTGTAGCGTGTGTGTGTGTGGTGTACGTGTATGGTGCGAGAAGGGATGGTATGCGTGAAATTAGCCCCAATTAACAGAATAATGTAGTAATGTAGTTAGCCGAGATACATCAAGAAAATTTGTTAACTTATCCTTTTTCCTTCTACAGGTTTATATTGCGAGAGAGATGGCGACAAAAGTGATATGAAAACAGTAAAATAAACGTAAAAACAATGAAAGCAATACAAATAAAAGACAAAACACTTAACTCAAATAATAAATAAATAAATGCACCGAATCACTTTGGACACTTTCCGAAGAAATCATTCACAGATCTCTCTCACTTCCTATGTGAAAAAAAACAGCCTACGCAACCACTTAACTCTGCTAAGAAAGGAAGGTCCATTCCGGGGATTCCTGAAGCAACCCAAAGGCACAAGACCAATTCCCGAATCCACCCGCCTGCTGCTCCTACCCACCCCCCCCTCCCCCTCCCCCATGTCAGTTCTTAAGCGGGAGGACTTAAGAAATAGGGTTCTTTCTTACTTTCTTTATATTAATGAAAATGACGTTAAAATCAAGTTAATATAGAAATAACATACTTGTGTAATGAAATGGTAAAATAATGATTAACAAAATCAATATATATATATTTTTTTTATTCATAAAAGAACTGTTGTAAAACTTTTGAAAGTACGTAATTTTCAGTAAAATTCAGTAGATAATAGTTAAGGTATAATATAAGAACGTTATTATAAAGAGTTGTTGAGATTTCGGGATTTCAGGATAGAATAGAATGAATTATTAAATACTCTTAAAATGTAAAAAATCAAAGGAGCTCAATCACGTGGTTGTTTATTCGAGGAGAGAGATTGGTGCCAGAAATTAGAATAAAATATCCTTTTATTGAACAACAAACAGCAAACAGCGGTCCCTGGCAACACTATTTTCGGGCTTCCTTCTGACGATAAAGCCCTCGTGCCCTG
>NC_061825.1:44373515-44376015 GCF_019202785.1 Penaeus chinensis | reverse complement strand
GGTGGAGGGATGGACGGGCGAGGGGAGGGAGGCGAGAGGGGGTGGAGGGATGGAGGGGCGAGGGGAGGGGGGCGAGAGGGGGTGGAGGGATGGAGGGAAGGAAGGATGGAGGGGCGAGGGGAGGGGGGCGAGAGTGGGTGGAGGGATGGAAGGAAGGAGGGGCGAGGGGAGGGGTGTAAGGGGGTGGAGGGATGGAAGGATGGAGGGGGGAGGGAGGGAGGGGGGAGGGATGGAAGGGGGTGGAGGGATGGAAAGAAGGAGGGGCAAGGGGACGGGGTAAGGGTGTGGAAGGATGGAGAGACGAGGGGAAGAGAGGAGGTGTTGGAGGGTTGGAGGGACGGTGGGGCGAGGGATAGAGGGCCAAGGGGGCGGAGTGGTAATGGAATGAGAAAGGGAGGGTTAAGGGGATCCTGAGATGTTAGGCAAGACGGCCAAGGGGGTGGAGGGGAAAAGGGATGAACGACGGAGGATTATAAAGGTGGAGGGAGAAAGAAAGAAGGGATAGAGGGACAGAGGGACGGAGGGCTAAGGGAAAGAGGGAAGGGCTAAAGGGGAGGGACGAGGGAGGGAATGAGTGACGGACTAAGGGGCGAAGAGACGAAGGAGGAGGTGCAAGAGTAAAGAATGGAAGGACGAAGGAATAGATGATGGAGGGCTCAGGGACGAAGGGACGAAGGAATACAGGGACGAAAGGAAGTCAAATAACCAGATATGGGAGGCAGACGGACAGAGGGACGAGGAACAAAGACCAAGAGACAGAGAGACGAAGAGACGAAAACCAAGAGACAGAGGGACGAGGAACAAAGACCAAGACACAGAGAGACGAAGAGACGAAAACCAAGAGACAGAGAGACGAGGAACAAAGACCAAGATACAGTGAGACGAAGAGACGAAAACCAAGAGACAGAGAGCTGAGGAACAAAGAGGCAAGCGAAGGCGGAATCGAAGGAGAAGAAGAAGGGGAGTTCTTGATAAAGCGAAAGGGGAGAGGAGAGATAGACAATAAGTGGAGGAGAAGATGGAAGGCGGCTAGGGGGTTGGGCGGGTCGGGTGGTGTATCATACCTGATTTAAGGGTTGTGGGAGAGTTCAGAGGAAATTAGAAGGCTTAACTAGAATACTGTTGCTGAACTCGTACTCTTATTTATGTCCCGCTTTTATGAACTCATTCATTCATAACTCCTTCTCCTTCTTCCCTTGTGCTCCTTATTCATGTTATCCTCCCCTTCTCTTCCTTCTCCCTTCCTCCTCTTGTTCTTCTTCCTCGTGCTTCTCCTCCACCTTCGTCCCAATTGTTGTTTTAATTCCTTATCCTTTTCCATCGTAGGTAAATGCTTTCCCTTCCTTCTCTACCTTCTATTTTCCCGCTTATTCCTTTTTCTTCCATTTTCAGTTCTCCTTCTCCAAGAGGACGAAAATGGGGGAGTTACCCTTTTCTCTGCCTCTTCCTTTTCTTCCTTCTTCTCCTTCTCCTTCCCCAACTCCTTCTTCTGTTTCTCCTTCTCCTTCTTCCCTTTCTCCTCCTCCTTCAGCCTCCCTCTCTCTTCTTTCTCCCTCCCTTTTGATCTCTTCTCTGCATGACGAAATGCGGAGTAACCTCTTCTTCTTCTTCTTCCATCTCCTTTTTATTCTCCTTCCCTTTTGAACTCTTCTTCTCTCTTACATAGCGAAATAAGGAGGAACTTCCTCACTTTCCTCTTTCTTCCCTTTTGAACTCCTTCTTCTTCGTCCTCCTCCTCCTTCTACTCTTTCTCCTCCTTCCCTTTTGAACTCCTTTTTCATCCTCTTCCTCCTCCTTCTCCTCTTTCTTCTCCTTCTCCTCTTTCTTCTCCTTCCCTTTTGAACTCCTTCTTCTTCTTCCTTCTTCCTTCTTCCTCCTTCTTCTCCTTTTTCTCCTTTTTCCCTTTTGAACTCCTTCTTCTTCCTCCTCCTCCTCCTTCTCCTCCTTCTCCTCTTTCTCCTTCTTCCCTTTTGAACTCCTTCTTCTTCTTCCTTCTTCCTCCTCCTTCTCCTCTTTCTCCTCCTTCTCTTTTGAACTCCTTCTTCCTCCTCTTCCTCCTCCTTCTCCTCTTTCTCCTCCTTCCCTTTTGAATTCCTTCTTTCTGCTCTTCCTCCTCCTTCTCCTCTTTCTCCTCCTTCCCTTTTGAACTCCTTCTTCTTCTTCCTTCTTCTTCCTCCTTCTTCCTCCTTCTTCCTCCTCCTGCTCCTCTATCTCCTCCTTCGATTTTTGAATTCCTTCTTCCTCCTCTTCCTCCTCCTTCTCCTCTTTCTCCTCCTTCCCTTTTGAACTCCTCCTCCTTCTGCATGACGAAATACGGGGTAAATGACTACGTCCGTTAATGAGTGCAACTGGCGATGAAAAGGCAATCAACATTATGTAGCTATTCAGGTCCTACTAATCCTTCCCCAAAGATCAGGTAATATGTAGGGAAGACAATGGTAGCCTGAACAATGGTAGGTATTAATACTCCGTGTGTTCGAGGGGATATTGGGTTCACTGT
>NC_061825.1:44366015-44368515 GCF_019202785.1 Penaeus chinensis | reverse complement strand
AGAGAGTAGATCTCCTCAGTGTAGGGCAGGCTGCGGACGTGCAGGTGAGGAGTCTCTTTAGGAGAGGAGTCGTGGTAGAAGGTACACCGTGCCCTGGATAATGCGACGTCGAGAACATGACGAGGGTAGTCCAGTTTGGAGAACGAACGACGCAGGAAGTCGATCTCTCAATCCAGGTACTGGGAGTCACGGATGCGGAGAGCGCGGAGGAACAGCGAAGTGGCAACACCTCTCTTTACATGGAGAGGATGGTATGAGAAGAAGTGTATGTACATACCACTATGCGTAAGCTCCTTGTATATGGAGAAGAAGTGGTCAGCAGAGCGATGTACTAGGATGTCCAAGAAGGGGAGCTTGTTGTCAACCTCCCATTCCACCTTGAAGCGGATGGAAGGGGAGAGAGAGTTCAGCTGGGTCAGGAAGTCCGAGAAGAGGGCAGGGTTATGAGGCCAGAGAGCAAAGACGTCGTCGACATACCTCAGCCAAACCGACGGACGAAGGGAGATGGAAGGGAGAAGCTCAGGCTCGAAGAATTCCATAAACAGGTTAGCCTGTCGACAGTCTCCCTCGCTTCCTACATCCTCTGCCTCCTCCCGTACGCCGGCCACCTTGCGCATAGTCCGCCCGGCCCTCCGACCTGATCTGACCTCCCTTCGCTTCCGTGCGTCTGTCCTTCAGACCTGAGGATGGACATTGTGGGTTTTTCTACCATATATATATGTGTGTGTGTGTGTGTGTGTGTGTTTGTGTGTGTGTGTCTGTCTGTCTGTCTGTGTGTGTCTGTGTGTTTATATATATATATATATATATATATATATATATATGTGTGTGTGTGTGTGTGTGTGTGTGTAGATAGATATATAGATAGATAGATAGATAACAGGAAAAGCCTGTGTATAAATAAGAATTAAAGAGAATGATAAACAAGATAGAAGATGGAAATATGGCTGACAGACAGCTAACAAATTACCATTATTATTTCATCATTTCTACCCTGATTTAAAAAAAAAGAAAAAAAGTAGATTACCTACTTTCAACGTCCTATTCAAACCAGGAGTGTCTATTAAGGAATATAAGATACAAACCCTTCCTATTAGAGCACTTCATGTTTAGATATTCTTATTAATTTGTTATCTTTATGGAAGGTCTTGCATTATGGAAAAAAGTATATGATACATAAATTTCACGTATGTACGAGTATGCAGTATGTATGTGCGTGCGTGAGCATCTGTGCGCGTGGCGTGTGTATACACCCTTATAAAGACACGCTTATTTTATCTTTTCATTTCTTTATGGGCTATACTATTTCGTCGTCTAGCCAACAGTTAGGAGGATGGGCGTTCCAGCGACATAATATAAATTCAAATATGCAATTTCCCGGAAAATTTACCTATATGAAGTGACAAAATTATTATGATAGTCTGGCGCAGTTCTTTTGGACAAGTTTAAGTTATAAGAGAATACTTTACATTGTAAGGTAAATATTTGCACAATGGGGAGAGTGTCAGAGGCCAGTTTATGAATGAAAATTGTTTAACGTCCCTCATACTTTTTTTTATCTTTTTCATATTATGTAATTCTATTTTGTGCACACACTGAGAGAGAGAAATAAGGAGGGTGCGAGGGTAGGAAGGAGGGAGAAAGGGACATACTCTCTCTCTCTCTCTCTCTCTCTCTCTCTCTCTCTCTCTCTCTCACACACACACACACACACACACACACACACACACACACACACACACACACACACACACGCACGCACACACACACATACATATACATACACCCACCTACACACGCACACAAACAAACACTTTCAAGAACTGTCATAACCGCATACACAACTTGAAAGATATGACATTAAAGGAGGAGGTAACTGAACAAAGACGAAGAAGAGAGAAAGAGAGAAAAGGAAATTTAACGTAAATAGCCTCATAGCCTTTCCGAATCAGATTGTGACGGCAGAACTAATCTTCATTTCCTCTTTCTCTTTCTCCTCTGTTTCTTTTATCATTCTTTGGACCCCTTTTCCTTCCCACGATTTTTGTGCTCAGTTTCCCCAATATTTTTCTCCTCTTCTTACATGCTTCTTCTTTTGTCTCCTATCTTTCCTTCCCTGTGCCTGTGTTTCCTACCTTCCCTCTCTCTACTTTTGTCTACACTCTGTCCCTTCCTTCCATGCATCCCCCTCCCTTTCCTTCTCTCCATATCCTCCCTCATTATTCTCTTTTCCTCTTCCCTCACCCCCCTTTCCATTTCCTTCCATTTTACTACTGTCTTTCACAGGAAAGTCAACACCAACATCTTGTTCTCATTGCCCAATCCCCACCTCATCCTTTTCCTATTTCATTCAGGCTCCTCCATCTCTTCTTTCTCCTTATCCTCCCTCCCCTTCCCCACTTCCTCTTTCCCTCTCCCTATTCGCTCCAACCTCACGCCGGAAAGTAAATAGCGCCATCTTGTTCTCCTATTCGTCCCACTCAGCATCTTCAACCGGCAG
>NC_061825.1:44351015-44356015 GCF_019202785.1 Penaeus chinensis | reverse complement strand
ATAAGAATGATAATAATAAAAAATGTAGTAACAGTAATAATATAACAATCGTAATAATAACAGTGGTAATAACAATAACAATAATGATAATAGTTATATTACCAAAATAATAATGATATTATTGTTAATAACAATAATGATAATGATGATAATAATAATGATAATAGTAATAATAATGATAATAATAATAATAATAATAATAATTATTATTATTATTATTATTATTATTATTATTATTATTACTACTACTACTACTACTACTATTATTTTAATTATCATTGTTATTATCATTATTATTATTATTATCATTATTATTATCGTTATTTTTATCATTATTATTATTATTATCATTATTATAAATATCGTTATCCTTATTATTATTATTAGCGGTATCATTATTATTATTATTATTAGCGTTATCATTATTAACATTTCTATTATCATTGTTACCATTATTACTATTGTTATTGTTATTATCATTATTATCATTATTATTAGTAGTAGTATTATTAGTATTAGTATCATTATCATTATTATTAGTAGTAGTTGTAGTAGTAGTAGTATCATTATTATTATCATTATTATTACTATTATTATTATTATTATTATTACTTTTATTATTATTATCACTTTTATTTTTATGATTATCATCACTATTAACATCATTAACATCATTACCCTCACCATTATTATTGTTAATATTATTATTATCATTATCATTAGTAGTAGTAGTAGTAGTAGTCGTATCACTATCATTATTATCATCGTTGTATTATTTTTATTGTTATTATTACTATCATTATCATTATCATCATTATTATCATCATTGTCAGTATCAATATAATTATCATTATCATTATAAATGCTATTATTATTATTATTATTATTATGCTTATCATTATTTCTTATCATCAATATTGCTATTGTTACTGTTCTGTTATTTTTAATTATGCTATAACCATCATAATTATCATTGTTTTCATTATTACTGGTATTATTATTATCATTATTATCATCATCATTTTTAGTATTAGGATTAGTATTACGATTATTATTATTATTATTATTATTATTATTATTATTATTATTATTGATATTGATAGTATAATTATTACTATTATTTTTATCATTATTATTATTATTATTATTATTATTATTATTATTATTATTATTATTATCATTATTATTATTATAGTTATTATTATTATCATTATAATATTTTATTATTATTATTATTATTATTATCATTTATATTGTTAATACTGTTATTATCACTATTATCATTGCTATTTGTAGTATTAGTGTTAGTATTATCATTATTATGTGTATTAGTATTTGTATTAATATTAGCTTTATTATCTATATGATGATGGTGATTATTTTTCTAATCATTGATATTATCTTATTTATTCATTTATTTAATAGTAGTAGTAGATGTAGTATCATTGTAATGATCATCATCATTATCATTATCATTGCTATTGTTATTATTATCCTTAACATTAGTAGCATTGTAATTATCTTTATTTTTTATCATTATTATTATTATTATTATCATCATCATTACTATTAGTATCATTAGCAGCATTAGTATCAATATTAGCATTATTGTTACTACTATTAATATCATTATAAGTATTATTATTGTTATTATTATCATCATTATTATCATTATCATTATCATTATTATTATTATTTCCCTTATCATTGTCATTATCATTATTATTATTATTATTATTATTATTATTATTATTATTACTATTACTATTATTATTATTATCATTCTTTCCATCATTAGCAATAGTATCATTATCATTATTATTATTATTATCATTATAATTATTATCATTATTATTTTCATTATCTATTGATAACAGTGACAATGAAAATAATAGCATCAATTTAAATAGCGATATGATATGCTAATAAATGCTGCAAAAATATATAAATATGGACTGCAAAACAATAATATGTAACAATAATATATTTGAGACTGGTAATAATGTCTTAAGTTAAAAAAAAAAAAAATTAAATGACGTAATTATGACGTGACCGTTAATTGAAGCATCACATGCACACTCATTTGATGTTGTTATGACCTGCATGAATGATACGTTGAATTTTACAGCCAATTTACAGTCGTGTGTTTTGTACCCTGGTGATAATAACTTTCTTTTACTGTGATTAGCATTCCTTTGTATTTTTTTTTTTTCGTGTTAGAGTGTATATGCCAATATTATTTTTCTAAGTTTGTTTCTCTTGTTGTCGTTATTGTTAATATCCCAGTCAAAAGTCTTTTATTTTTCTATTGCAGTGTTCGTTATCTGTATTATCAACATCGCCAGTAATATTGCATTTTGTCAGATTATATTCAGCGTCAGTAAAGGACAATCATATTTTAGTTGATCAGAACATGTCACAACCGGCATTATGATCTTTAAAAACTTTCGTTCGCAAAACCTGGTGACAAGTTAGCAGTCCTTTCCACATATTTCTGAGAAATATCATGTCAAAGATCTCTAGTCATAAAACTGATTATTAAAACCCTCTCGTTATCTTCGGCATCATAGTCTACATGCTATCATAATGCGGTTCGAATGTGTATTATGAGGCGCATTATGTTGCTGATGGGTTATTGATGCTCTGAGGGTGTGTTTGAGTGTTTCTGATAGTGTCCTTATGCGGGTGATTAGGTATTCACAGACGGTTGATGGTGAGTCGTAGTGGGTTATGGTGTAGCAAATGGGGTATTATTAGGCTTTTGCATTTCTTGTTTTCATTTTCTTGCGTTTATTCGCTGATTTGGGGGATTTACTCTAATCACTGAAGGTTGCGAATTTGATAAAGTATTTTAAACACTGGTTACGAAGAAGTCTGGACACATCCCATGCCATAACGAACTCCTACAACGAATCTTTTTGACTTAAGAATATCGATTTCACATTAAACCGTTGCAAAATCAGGCCTTAAAACGAAATCTTTTACCCAACGGAAGACTAACGTTACCTTTACATATTCGGAGCCCGGAGGTAAAGATGTGTTAAGATGATAGGGGAGAGGGAGGGAAGGGTAGAAGGAGGGAAGGGGGGTGGAAAGAAGGGGAAGAGGAGGAGGAGGAGGAGGGGAAGGGGAGGAAAGAAGGGGAAAAGGAGGAAGGAAAGTGAGGGGAAGAGCAGAAGAGAGGAGGTATTTAAGGAAGAGTAAGAGGGAGGGGGTTTAATAAGAGGGAGAGGGAGTGGTTATGAGAGGGGATGGGGGGGGGGGGGGAGGTGGGTGAGGGGACTGAAAGGGTGAGAGGGATGTGGGGGAGGGGGGGCTACCTCATGGGGAGAGGCGGGAGGCAGGGTGATTGAGGGCGTCGGGGAGGTGGGGGAAGGGGGAGAAGAGTGGAGGACGGGTGATCGAGGGGAGGGGGATAATGATAACGAAAATAAAAATAATAATGATAAAGATGATGATGATAATATTAATGATACTAATATTAATAGTAATAATGATAATGATAATAATAGTAATAAAAATATTGAAAATAATACTAAACATAATGATAGTAAAAGTAATAATAAGATGATAACAACAATAACAATAATAATTATAGTAATAATAATAATAATAATAATAGTAATAATAACAATGATTATAATACAAATAATGATAATAATAATAATAGCAACAATAATGATAATGGTATTGATAATAAAAATAAATAATGAAAATAATAATAATGATAATAATAATCCCCATCATCATTAACAGTGTACTTATTATCATAATAATCATAATCATTAACATTGTTATTATTACTCTTATCACAAACATAATGGTCTATCATAATGACAAATTCCATACCAATCATTATTATTTTCGACATTATTATCTGTCTCATTTTCGTTGCATTATCATTGATCTTATGATTTTTCGGTTTTAAAGTTTGACACATTATCAATAATAACCTTCATTATTTGATTAATGTCACTAACATCACCACCATCAATTTTATTTATTATGTTTGTTATGTTATTGCTAACTACGGTTTTTTCGTTTGTTTGTTTGTTTGTTGTTTGTATTTTTGTTTTGTTATTATGATTAATATATACATATATACTTCATAATTTTTGCTACCTATTCATAATTATCAACATTATTTTCGTCATTCTTATTCTCATGATAGTGTTATTTTTTATGTTGTCGTTATGATATTGATGTATTGTTGTATTATTATCATTGCTTTCATGTCAATTATCATTAACCTGATCTCTTTTACCCTAATTATCACACACACCGACAGCTATTTAAATACTCATAATCATTAACAGCCACAATGCCAATAAACTTTAATTTTCTCCTAAATACATCAATCCGTTCTTAATTAATTCAGTTTTAGGGGATTCCGAAACTTATATATAGTTGTTATTGTTTTTTTTAATGATATTATTAGGATGTATGATTTGTCGGATTCATTTAAAAACACCAGTGCTCCCTTTTTCCTCTACAAAAATGATACTACTACTACTACTAATAATAATAATAATAATTAATAATAATATTAATAATAATAATAATAATGATAATAATAATAATGATAATAATAATAATAATGATAATAATAATAATAATAATAATAATAATAATAATAATAATAAGAAGAAGAAGAAGAAGAAGAACAATAAAAAATAATAGCGATAATAATGATAATAATAATAATAAAAGTAATAATAATTAATAATAATAATAATAATAATAGTAATAATAATAATGATTATAATAATGATAATAATAATAATAATTATAATAATGATAAAATAATAATAATAGCGATAACAATAGCGATAATAATAATAATAATGATAATAGTAATAATAATAATAATAATAATAATAATAATAATAATAATAAAATAATAAAATAACGAGGATGAGGAGGAGGAGGAAGATGGAGATCATGATGATAATGACAAAGATGACGACAACGATACTGATGTTCTTAAGGACGATTTTGGT
>NC_061825.1:44323515-44333515 GCF_019202785.1 Penaeus chinensis | reverse complement strand
GAGAGAAGGAGAAAGAGAGAGAGAAGGAGAAAGAGAGAGAGAGAGAGAGAGAGAGAGAGAGAGAGAGAGAGAGAGAGAGAGAGAGAGAGAGAGAGAGAGGGAGAGAGAAAGAGGCAAAGAGAGAGAGAGGAGAAGAGAGGAAGAGAGAGAGAGAGGGGGGGGGGGCGAAGGAGGGTTATACTTTCTGAAAGAAGGGAAATTGAAATAAAAGGGGAGGAGAGAAAAGTTAAGAAAGAATGATGCATGTCAGAAGTAGACAAACCCGAAGGCACAATAAATGAGGAAGATACAAGTAAACGAGTTTATAGATATCATTTTCGCTCTGTTTCTGTTTCTCTCTCTCTGTCTTTCTCTCTCTCTCTCTCTCTCTCTCTCTCTCTCTCTCTCTCTCTCTCTCTCTCTCTCTCTCTCTCTCTCTCTCTCTCTCTCTCTCAGAACCGATTAGCAGCATTCGGGAATTAACATACTCTGAGACCATCATTAAAAAAAATCTTTATTCTGTTTTCATCAGTTAATTAAATGAAAGAAAACGGAGCCGCAGCATATCAGTGGATCTCATGGTGCTATATGAAATAAATTATACGCTGCCTTTATTGACAGTTATATAACCTATAAAATCCATTAGTACTTGAAACGATTTTGTATGTTTGTAGCACTAGGGGTGAGAAGGATGGAGGGGGGGGGGGGGGGTGCCGAGCCTGCAATGAACATTATACCGTAAATGGAGTGAAATTGTTGTGCTGTGTTAGAAGGTAAATGTCAGATAATCTTACTCGTCTATTAATTCAAATATCTATATCGATATTTATGTACTTATTCCCATAGATTCACTTTTTTATTGTTTTCTCTTTGATTATATTCTTGTCTATGTATCTATCTTCATTTTCTTTATCCCTTTTTCTCTTCGTTCATTCCGTAGGTCTCATATATTTCCCTCTCTCTCTCTCTCTCTCTCTCTCTCTCTCTCTCTCTCTCTCTCTCTCTCTCTCTCTCTCTCTCTCTCTCTCTCTCTCTCTCTCTCTCTCTCTCTTTCTCACTTTAATCTGTTTCTCTCTCTTTTCCCATCTCTCTTTCTAACTCTCTTCTTCTTCATCTACTTCACAAATACACAGACATGCTACCAAACAACCAACTTATTATAATGATTCCATTGTATATATAATATGAAAAGAATATCCTTTTTTCGGAGAAACGAAAAAGAAGGATTTTTTCATATGTTTTATCTAATATTATTACCTTAGATATCAATGTTCTTAAGGGCGTATGAAAATTAAGGATAAATAGATAAACGTAGGTAAGAAATAATCAGGTGAATGGATAAACTAGTTATGAATGGAGACGCCCATGCATAGACTAGTAAATCGATAAATTAATAGATATATAAGTAGTTCTAGAATGTAAATAGATATATTAATGAAAGAAAATGAAAGGAGAAAGAAGACAAATAGATTGAATAAGTCAGTAAGTGCAGGCATTAAGTAGCAATAGAGACCATTCACTAAGAAGCGCCTAATCCATACTTACACACAGACGCATAAAGAACCCAGTCGAAAAGCAATTAAACGTACAAATACAAAATGAATGACTCCGCTCCGTAGTAATTTCAAACACGAAGAGATTTTTACATCTCCAATATGCCGGAAGTTTCATCGATAAACCGAATTAGTCTCCCAATCAGAGCTGTCACACGCATCTGCTATGGAAAATGTTTATAAACCCGATAAGAACATTTGTCACTCTTGCGTTTAATATTTTCGGGAAACAAGTTTGAGGTTTTCTAGTGCTTGTTTTAGTTTTTACTCGTTTAGTGGGAAGTTCAAAAGGAAGATTTATTTGAATGGATGGTCGAAGAGATAGAGTTGTAAGTCTCGACAAATATGTTTTTTTTTTTCTCTCTCTCTCTCTCTTTTCATAAAAGCAGGTTAAGTGAAGTCCTGTGATTGGCAATTACTCCTCACTGGTCTCCAGCTTCTCAGTGAAGCAAATCTTGTTCATTTCAGGGAAATTTCTGAAGACAAGCTTTATCTAGGCTTTTTGTTATATAAATGATCCGGCTTATTTCAGCCATTTAGCGTTGTATCATTTGATAACTATGACTAAATGTTTATTGTAGAGGCCAGAATACTTTTTGGCTTTTACATAACAAGCAATAATTATAACCTTCTAATCCATAAGGTAATCCATAAGGTAATGGAAGATCTTACACTATAGGTCCTGCTTGTACCAGAAAAATATTTGGTGATCGTTGATTACGTTGCAATGCTCGCAACAACGTTTACCGTAGCCAAAAATATCTATGGTGAAGCATGCAGAGGGTCTTAGTCTGTGAAGAATGATTTCAACGGAGATGACACGTGGCTCGTATTCTGACCGCGGGAGAGGCTGTCCCTTAATCTCAGTGGGTTCCTCTTGGTTGAATGGCAGTTTATTCAGCGACTCTCCCTTATCATGCCATGCTAGTCTATTACCAAGCTCGTGCCTCCGAGTGCCAGTGTGGCCAGTTTAGAATGATGCATCAACCCTGACCAACAACCCTCTTGTATGGTGGTAATGAAGTAGATATTGCAGCTACGGGTACTCGGTGTCAGTGGCTGTCCTGAAATCGGTAGTGATAAGGTTTTCCTGGTACCCATGCGGATGCAGCTACGGCTCTTTCTGTAGAACCAGCGCTTGTGGTTCTGTCACCACATCTGAGAAGCCAACTGTAGTGTGACAGAGTGTGACATAAATGGAGTGAGCTTCTAGTTCTGTCACCACATCTGAGAAGCCTACTGTAATGTGACAGAGTGTGACATAAATGGAGTGAGCTTCTAGTTCTGTCACCACATCTGAGAAGCCAACTGTAGTGTGACAGAGTGTGACATAAATGGAGTGAGCTTCTAGTTCTGTCACCACATCTGAGAAGCCTACTGTAATGTGACAGAGTGTGACATAAATGGAGTGAGGCCAATGACTGTTCTCTGAGCTGTAGACGATGTCCTGTCACTGATGCTCGGGTGAAGTGCCTCAAGCACTTTCACATTTAATTCTCTGGGAGTTCATTGTTTCTGAAACACTGAGCTGTTGCATTCAGAAAGAAACATATTTACTTCTTATTTATAGGTATACTATAGGTGCCGGACCAACACCGAAAAGGGCCAAGGCGAAGCTATAGTGATCATTCGTGATACTCAAAACAACAAACCATTAATCATTATAATCACATAAAGGAGAAGGATGATAATAAGGATAATGACACAATGATAATAATAAAAGCGATAATAATGACATCACTCAAGATCACACGTCTTTTGTTCCCTCATGACTCCCCAATACTCACCTCCCCTTCTCCCTCACCAGCCCGCCTATCCTCTCTCCTTCCTTACCCATCCCATCCTACCCAACCTCCTCTCCCCATCCACCCCACTCATCCCCCGCTTCTTCCTCCCCCAACCCATCCCTACCACACTCCTCTCCCACCCCCCCTCACCCTTCCCTTTCCCCTTTCCTTTCCCCCTTACCCCATCCCGTTCTCCCTCACCCAACCCACCCCTGTCACGCTCCTCCCTTACCCCACCTGATCTCCCTCACCTCACCCTCTTCTGCCTCACCACTCCCTTCTCCCTCACCCAACAAGCTCTATCCACCCTTACCATGCTCCTCCCTCACCCCACTCACCATTCCCTTTCCCCTTCCCCTTCTCTCTCACTCCCACCCCCTTTTCCCTCACCCCTTCCCCTTTTCCCTCACCCCTTCCCCTACACCCACCCCCTTCTCCCTCACCCCTTCCCCTTTTCCCTCACCCCTTCCCCTACACCCACCCCCTTCTCCCTCACCCCTTCCCCTTTTCCCTCACCCCTTCCCCTACACCCACCCCCTTCTCCCTCACCCCTTCCCCTTTTCCCTCACCCCTTCCCCTACACCCACCCCCTTCTCCCTCACCCCATCCCCCTGCCACGTTCCTCCTCCCTCACGAGACACGTATATCAATCTAGACAATGTTGACAGATCTCAAAGCAAGTTGATTAAACCGAGGAAGGAGTCGGAGGCTATTTCCCAAAAGTTTTAATTAAGAAAACGAAAATGAGGATTATTCATCGGGATTACGGACACTGATCTTCCGTTACGATCGTTTTCGTTTTCGTTAATGGGATCGATCGGTTGAGAGAAGCTGACGAGGTGGGTGTTTGTTGGTGTCGAGTCATGTTTCTCGTAAATCTTTGGCTTTTTGTTTTTGTTTGCGTGTGCTTTTTGCCCGGGTGTTTGTTTGTGTTTGTTTGTTTGTTATATTTGTTTTATATTTGCTTGTCTCCGATTGTTTTTTTTTGTTTTTTTTTTGTGTGTGTGTGTGTGTGTGTGTTATCTACACTTTTTTATTCGTTTGTGTTTACATCTTCACATTTATCTTTTTTTTTTTGTTTTTTTTTTTGTTCTTTCGTTTATGCCTCTCTCTTTTTTCTTTTCGTTTTCCTTTTATTTACGTTGTCTTTTAAGCCTTCGTTCATATCTCTATTTTCATTTTGTGTGTGTGTGTGTTTTCGTATGTCACTTTTTCCTTTTACTGTGACTGTTTCTCTTCTCTATTTCTATGTCTCCTTTTATCTTTCTCGTTTTATTGTCATCATTTATTTCCATCATAATTTCTGTCTGTGCTTATTTCATCATTCTGACTTTTTTTCTTTCTTTCTTTCTTTCTTTCTTTAATTTCTCTTTGTTTTTCGTTTTCTGCGTCCTTGTTTTCTCACACTTTTTCTTTTTATTTTACTTTCATGTATGTCTGTTTGCTGATATTAGTTTCATATATTTTTTTCTTTTTATTCTCGTCTGTTTCATATTTCTGGTCGTTTCTGTTCCTTTTCCGTATTCGATTATGCTATTATTATTTCTTATCGATTCGTCTTTTTATCATTATTATTATAACAACTGTTTTTCATGCGTGTATTTCCACTGAGTTGTATTGTAGTTGTATTTTCTTCACTTTCCTGCTACCATTATTTTTGTGTTTGTTCCTGCCCTGACAAATGTTTGTCTTTCTTTCTCTCTTTCTTTCTTTCTTTGTGTGTACATGTGTCTGTTTGGGGAGGGAGGGAGGGGAGGGGTATGTATACGTGCGCGTGTGTGTGTTTTATCTGTTTATCCCTTTCAGAACAACAACAAAAAAATAATAATAAAAGAGAGACAGAGAGAAGAAAATCGTCCCTTTGTCGTTAATTGCATTTGCAGTCAATTGCTGTCGACATAAATAAATCAAATGTATTTTCTTTGCTAGATCTTCCTCCCTTTCTTTTAGTGAATTATTGTTATCTTTATCCCTATCTCTTCTTTCTGTAAAACAACTAACGCATCTTCACACTTAGAGGTTTTTGCAACCTTCCTTCAACAAGTCTTATTCCCTGTAAAATACACCATAATGTCTTTTTCCCTTTGCAACATCTGACCAACATTACTCTTCACTCTGCAAGCCACCTTTCCCGTTGCTTTTGCATACACACTATTTTCCAAAGGCTTATCATCACTGCACCTATATCCTAGTCAGCCATACACAAGACTAGACACATTTAGCTCACTTAAACCAAGCATTATTCCCAAGCGTCCAGGCCGGGTTATGTCGACTCAGGAAAGGTCCTGATTAATGTGTGTTTCTTTGTCCCTCTTCCCGTCCCGCCTACATCCGTGCAAGGAGAGAAAAAAGGGGTAATGATGATGATGGTGATGATGATGATGATGGTGATGATGATGATGATGGTGATGATGATGGTGATGATGATGATGGTGATGAAGATGATGGGGATGGTGATGGTGATGATGATGATGATAATATAATGATACTACTTCAACTACTACCAACTCCACTACTACTACTACTCATATAAACTACTATTACTACTGATACTACTGTTGTTATTACTACTACTAAACACATAAACCAATCGTTAAACAAGACTATCAAAATACAAAGATGATAGCATAATAAGCGATAAAGGAAAGAGAAAGAAAGGGAAAACCCGAGAGAAGTGCCCCTTCCCCTCCCCCCCTCTCCTTCCCCCCCGGCCCCCCCGCCCCACTCTCCCGGCGTAAAATCAAATAAGATTGACCGCAGCATCTAACCTTCAGGGTCAGACATAAAAGCCAGCATTAAACCTAACCTTCTCTCTCCTTCCTCTCCCCCTCCCCCTCCCCCCTCCCCTTTCCCCTTTCCCCTTTCCCCTTTCCCCTTTCCCCTTTCCCTCCCCCTCCCCCCTCCCCTTTCCCCTTTCCCCTTTCCCTCCCCTTCCCCCCCTCCCCTTTCCCTTCCCCCCATCCCCTCCCCCTCTCTAGAAAAAGGGCAGAAAACCCCGAGCCAACAACAAATCTTAAATCCCCCCCTCCCCCTCCCCCTTTTAGCATCTCCCAAACGGTCGTTTTTATGACGTAATGTCCCCTCTATTCGCCAGATATTGTCATAAAAGGAACGGACATTGTGTCTCCGAAGCAGCGCAGTTTATTCTTGAGGGTCGGGGGGGGGAAGGGAGGGGGGGAGGGGAAAATTCTGCAATCAAAGTGTTTTACTTTTGTCTTAAAGCGGGTATGATATCTTGTCTTCATTTATATTTGCGGTTGTCTGTCTTGGGGATAGCGGGGGGGTGGGGGTGGGTGGGAAGGGGAGGGGAGGGGTTAGAAAGGAAGAGGGGGGGGATGTTGTGCTTGGGTAAGTTCTTTTGTTTCAGGAAGAACGGGAGAGTGTTAAAGAGTCGGTTTCTTTGTGTTATCATACTCTTTGGAATGAGTTTGTTATGATAGCATTCTCATATACATATATATATATATATATATATATATATATATATATATATATATATATAATAGGTCTCCTCCTTCAATTATTTTGGAGCTCTTGTCACCTCAGATGTTCGTTGCAAGAGGGAAATCAGACGCAGAATTAGATTAGCAAAAGATGCATTCTCCAAACTCCGGAACATCCTGACAAACTGCAAGCACTCGATGCAAATAAAAATCTGACTCGTTCAAACATTTGTACGGTCGACTCTCTTATATGGCTGCGAGTCCTGGACACTGACGGCTGAAACCCGGTGCAATATAGAAGCTGTAGAAAGGTGGCTCTACGGCAGGATGTTGCACACCCTGACACCGACCGAGTGTCCAGCGAGGGGATCCGCTGAAGAGTCGGGCAGGGGCGCAGGCTTCTGGAGTTGATCCGAGCGCGACAACTCAAATTCCTCGGACATGCAATCCGTAAAACCACATTAGAAAACCCTAGCCTCTGCGGTAAAATAGAAGGCAAGCAAGACCGAGGTAGACCGAGAAAAAGATTCCTTGACCATTAATATACAAACGCTTCAGTTTCTCTGGGACAGTCGAACAGCATGAAACATGGCGCCAAGCAGTTCGTCAAACACCGCATCGGTGATGGCACAGAAAGACAAGATTTCCATCAAACGCCAATTTATTAAAAGTCTCTCCTGCTGTAGCGGAGGATAAACTTAGCCATCCTTCCATATTATTCCATGTTATTCCCTGAACTAAATAACGCTGCGTTTGACCTCCGAACTTTCTTTTCAATAAGCGACAATCTTGCCCTGTTTCTGTCCTTGAATCAAAAGGCTTCTGTATGGACATCTGTCACTGTCTGCCTTCTGTCTTGCGCTCGTTCTCTCTTCCTCTTTTTCTTCTCCTACTTCGTTTTCCTCACGTTAACCTTCGTTTTTTTTCTGAGATTTATCATGGAAGTACTTTCTTAGCTCCTAAACGTTTATTTCTATATCTTTTTTTTTTTTCTTCTTATTTTTTTACGAGGTAGTTAATAATGTTTTTTTTTTTTTTTGTGTGTGTGTGGTTCTTTGTGTGTATACGTGTGTGATTGTGTATGTATATGTATCTCTGTGTGTACATCATATGCTTGTCCGTTTTGAGAAGTTTCGTGCGTCTATAATAACTGCATCTTTTCTATTTCATTTTTCTTGCAAAGTTTACTCATTCTTCGACGAAAACCTAAACTTTCTGCATTTTCTGACATTTTTCACAAACCTGCTTAGCCTCCAATCTCCCCTTCTTTCTCTCGTCACTGTTATTAGAAAATCTGGATTATGCATCTGCTCACTCGCCTTTTTCTACGCGTGTACTTTTTTTTCCTTTTCTTTTCTCATAACCGATGGAAATTTAGATCATATCATACACACAAACACACCCTGACACATACACAAATACACACTGACACATACACAAACACACCCTGACACATACACACACTGACACATACACAAAAACACCCTGACACATACACAAAAAACACCCTGACACATACACAAACACACCCTGACACATACACACACACTTACACATACACAAACACACACTGACACGTACACACACACTGACACATACACAAAGACACACTGACACATACACAAACACACACACAAACACACTTATGTTAACAAACACATGCATGCATACAAATATACGCTCAAACACACACACACTCGGAGTCCAACACTCTAACCACTGGCCTATCGAGGCAGCAGAGATAAGGGAGAGGAATTAGCCATTTCAAGTCAGCATCACACACAATAGTGATAAGAATAAAAGTAATAATAATGATGATGATAATATCAGTAACAATAATAATAATAATAAAAATAATAACACTAATAATAACTATAACACTAATAATAATAATAATAACAATAATAATAACTATAATAATAATAATATTAACTATAATGATAATTATAACTATATTAATTGTAAGAAAAACAATAATAATAATAATAATGATGATAATACTAATGGTAATAATAATAATGATGATAATAATAATGATAATAATAATGATGATTCTAACAGTAAAAATAATGATAATAACGATGATGATGATAACAACAACAAAACAACAGCAATAATAATGGTAATAATAACAAAAATAATAATGGTAATAATAATAATAATAATAATAATAATAATAATAATAATAATAATAATAATAATATACTTCCCATCAGTCATTTCGGATGCTTGGGGATTTTACTGCCCCCCCCCCCCCCCCTCACTACTGTGTGATGCTGACTTGAAAGGGCTAAACCCTCTCCCTTCTTCCTGCTGCCTCGAAAGCCCAGTGGTTAGGGCGTTGGCCTCCGAGCCTCGTGGTCCCGCGATCGAATCCCCTTCGGAGCAGCAAGACCACCAAGCATCTGGAATGACTGTGACGGAAAGTACATGACTACTTCTCCGCGCTGTAGGGCAATCACGACAAGAGTAGTCAGGTGGTAGGAAGCGACGGAAAAAAAAAAAACTTTTATGACAAAAATGCGTATTAATTTCTATAAGACATATTGATAATGATCATGATAATGATCATGATAATCTTTAAGAACATTATTATGATAAATCTTTTCATTATTAACATTATTTTTATTACAATTGTTATTGTTTATTAATATTATCATTATAACAATATTGTTTTCTTATTATTGTTGTTATTATTTTTCTATAATTATTATTGTTATTATCATTATTGAAATCATCCCTATTATTATTATTGTAATTATCACAATTAATATCATCATTATTACTATTATTATTTTTTATGATGATAATTATCATCATTGTCATTATTATTATTATTTTTATTATTATTATTACTATTATTGCTGCTGCTGTTATTTTGATAATTATTATTATGATTGTTGTGAATATTATCAGTATAATAATAAAGATTAAAAATATAATACATTGCCTTAAAATGAATGATAATAATTCATTGCTATTATCATTATAAATATCTTTTTATTTTCATTTTTCTTATAATTATTATCACTATTATTATATTTGTTTTATAATTATTACTGTGACTATTAATAATATTATCGATATAATAATACTAACGATAATTATCTTATATTATCAACATAATAATAATAATAAAGATAAAAATATAATACAGTGATATAATTGTAATGATAATAATTCTTAAATGGTGTCGCTATAATTTGGTTCTGGCAGATATTTTTAAAGGTCGGATGCC
>NC_061825.1:44311914-44313159 GCF_019202785.1 Penaeus chinensis | reverse complement strand
CTGTCTTGCCCCCTCGTGGATTCCCGTTGCCTTTCCCCTTTCCTTCTTGTTCCCCTTGCCTTTCCCCTCTCCTTCTTGCTCCCTTCAACCTTCCTCTTCATAACACCCTTCCTCGTTCCTTCTTGCACTTTCCCCTTCCTTAGCTCCTTTCTACCTCCCATTCCTCCTTCTAATCCCCCTCGCTCCCCCCCCCCCCCCCCTTACGTCAATGAATCCTGGGGGACTTATTGAGGTAAGGAAGGGGGAAGGAGAGAGGATGGGGGGGTTATATCCCCTCCCCTCGACGCATTCTGTCCGTGAGCAAAGGGGTAGGGGATACAAGGGGTAGGGGGTGGGAGGGGAATGTGGCAGGGGAGTGAGAAGTATTGGAGCAAGGGAAGAGGAAGGGGAGTTGGAGAGAGGGGAAGAGGGAGGGGAGTTAGCAGGAGGGGGAGAAGGAGGGGTGGAAGGAGGGAACGAGAGGGGAGGTCCTATTCACAACCCAGGAAGAGAAACTGCCGGACCAGGTTTTCAGCTGTTTTGTCTCCAGACCAATCTGAAGCCCTTGAGGTCTGCCCGTGGCCTGGCTGCCTTGGCCCGGCGCCGTCTGCGACCCTGAGGAGATTGTGAAATTAAAAGGTTTGGTGTCTGCTGGCTGTGGCAATGTCTCTTCAGGAGGTCACTACGATTGGTGATATGTGTGTGTGTGTGTGTGTGTGTGTGTGTGTGTGTGTGTGTGTGTGTGTGTGTGTGTGTGTGTGTGTGTGTGTGTGTGTGTGTGTGTGTGTGTGTGTATGTGTGTGTGTGTGTATATATATATATATATATATATATATATATATATATATATATATATATATATATATATATACATATACATATATATGTATATATATACATATATATACGTCTGTGTGTGTGTGTGACATATTCGTCGGTGTATAATAATGAGCGTTCTCATTAAGTGAGCACATACATATATATGTGTCCGTGCGTATAAGCGTGCGAGTGTGTACGTGTATCCCTGAATGTATGTACGTGTATGTATCCCTCTCGCCCCCTTAAAGGTCATGGAACAAGGGCCCCGGTCTGGAATAGTAATCTCTGACGTCAATCGCCAACCTCTTCTCTCGATATGCTTCTTACAAAGACAATTTTTTTAAGCTGTCTCTTGTTATTATTGCAGGAGTGGATTTTTTAAAAGAAGTTCACACGAAATTAATTATGTTTTCAGTTTAAGAGAATAGTTTCGTATTTACAAACTTC
>NC_061825.1:44291914-44299414 GCF_019202785.1 Penaeus chinensis | reverse complement strand
CGCGATCTCTCTCTTTCTCTTTCTCTTCATCCTCCCGCTCTCTCTCTCTCTCTCTCTCTCTCTCTCTTTCTCTCTCTCTGTCTGTCTGTCTCTCTCTCTCTCTCTCTCTCTCTCTCTCTCTCTCTCTCTCTCTCTCTCTCTCTCTCTCTCTCTCTCTCTCTCTCTCTCTCTCTCTCTCTCTCTATCTCTCTCTCTCTCTCTCTCTCTCGTCAATTCAAGCACCAGCAATAGTTTCAGCACCAACGCTAGCACCATCTGCTGCATCAGCTTCGGCACCAGCTTCAGTATTAGTTGCAGCAAGACAAACAAGCGTCCAACGGAGAAATAAAGGATCTGCTACAAATGCTACTTCGGCAGGTGGAGCAGATGATGTTCATGATGCAACAATAAATGGTTCTACAATCTCAACTTCAGGAAAGGATGTTCACGTTCCTCCTCGATCAAAATCACCCTGTAGTGATGTTGTTGTTGATCGAGGAGGAACGTGAACATTGACCGTTTCCAAGGCCTACCCTGTAGTGGGCCTTGGAAATGGTCAAGTAATCAATGTCTCCAGTTAATCTCTTGAAATGTATTACCTGGAACATAAACAGTTTGCAGAAACGCAAGGCAATTCTCTCACAGTACCTTCGCTTCGAAAATGTCGATGTGTATTGCCTTCAGGAAGGCAGAACTAGTGCTCGTTATGCAGAAATTGCGGGATACAAATACTGTTACAGTACAAATATTGCTAACCCCTCTACGAGAAGGCTTGGCGTTTACATAAGGAACCCAATTCCATCGAAAGTGATTGGTAACAAATAGGACAACACCTGTGCTGAATATCTTTCTTGCTATTGTTGTTACACAACAACTGAACAAAGATCCTGAGATTAAACTTCTTAGAAGGCTCATACGATCTCCAATAAGTCAGCTACGACACTTGTGGAAAAACTCGTACTTAGCTAGGGATCTTGTGTGTTTAGTGAAAAGATCAATGAGATAATAACTCGAAACCGTGAGGAAAGATTTTATGCCTTGGTGGAATTAATTAATTCCATGATACCCATGAGTAATGTATGGAAGGAAATCAGCAAGATCAAAGGCAATACATGCAGTATAACACCCCACCAACATCCAGAAAGGGTAGCCTCATCTCTCTTCAGTAAATGGTGTGAGGACTCTTCTTAAATTAAGCCATAATCACGAAATTGACTGTCAGTTGCCACCTCTTAGATGAGGCTGAGACTCCATTTACAAAGGAAAAACTCCTTGCAGCCATTAAGACTAGCAAATCCACTGCACCAAGGGAAAAAATCCTCTTCTTGATCTCTTCAACTTAACCTACACAGCAGGCATCTTGCCTACCAAGCCGCCATCATTCCCATTCCAAATCCAGGACGGCCTACTCAATATAGACCAATTTCTATGACGCCCCGTCTGTTTAAAACCTGTGAAAGAATCCTTCATACTCGTTTATTCCACCAGATCAAAGACCTGATCCATCCGTCTGTCAAAAAGGGAGAGGAACACAAATGTGTCTGGCACACTCCCTAAATGGAAGTAATGCAAAGTCCTCTTACTTCATAGATTTTAAGGGAACATTCGACAGAGCCTCCCCTACTGCAATCCTCCATGAACTAACACTTTTAAGAGTTAAGGGCAAGCTTCTGCTTTGGATAACGGATTATCTATCTTTGAGAAGTGTGGTACCAAGGCGCCTATAGTGCTTATGGCGAATTAGAATTAGGCGCTCCACAAAGGGGAGTATTGTCCCCTACACTGCTTAATATACTTATGCATTCTCTTTGCAAGCTTAACACTGTGTTAGGAAACCTATGCAGCATCTTATCCAACGCTGATGACATTCTTATTCAGGTATTTGTGCTTCCCTTGGTTTCATAATCAACTCAATCAAAACTAAGCATATTTCCAGAGCTCATAAACTACCTTACATTCCAAGGTTAGGTGGACAAACTATTGCAAGAACTGACACACCCTCTCTCTCTCTCTCTCTCTCTCTCTCTCTCTCTCTCTCTCTCTCTCTCTCTCTCTCTCTCTCTCTCTCTCTCTCTCTCTCTCTCTCTCTCTCTCCCTCCTCTCCCTCTCCCTTCCTCCCTTTCTCCCTCTCTCCCTCCCTCCCTCTCTCCCTCTCTCCCTCTCCCTCCCTCTCTCCCTCCCTTTCTCCTCCCCTCCCTCCCTTCCTCCCTTCCTCTCTCCCTCTCTCCTTCTCCCTCCCTCCCTCCCTCCCTCTCTCCCTCTCTCCCTCCCCCTCCCTCTCTCTCTATCTATCTATCTATCTATCTATCTATCTATCTTTCTCTCTCTCTCTCTCTCTCTCTCTATATATATATATATATATATATATATATATATATATATATATATATATATATATATTTATATATATATATCTCCCTCTCTCCCCCTCTCTCCCTCCCTCCCTCTCTCTCTCTCTCTCTCTCTCTCTCTCTCTCTCTTCTCTCTTCTCTCTCTCTCTCTCTCTCTCTCTCTCTCTCTCTCTCTCTCTCTCTCTCTCTCTCTCTCTCTCTCTCTCTCTCTCTCTCTCTTCTCTCTCTCTCTCTCTCTCTCTCTCTCTCTCTCTCTCTCTCTCTCTCTCTCTCTCTCTCTCTCTCTCTCTCTCTCTCTCCTCTCTCCTCTCTCTCCTCCCTCTCTCCCTCTCTCCCTCTCCCTCCCTCTCTCCCTCCCTTTCTCCTCCCCTCCTTCCCTCCCTCTCTTCCTCCCTGCCTCTCTCCCTCTCTACTTCTCCCTCCCTCCCTCCCTCCCTCTCTCCCTCTCTCCCTCCCCCTCCCTCTCTCTCTATCTATCTATCTATCTCTCTCTCTGTCTCTCTCTCTATCTATCTATCTATCTATCTATCTATCTATCTATCTATCTATCTATCTCTCCCTCTCTCCCTCTCTCTCTCTCTCTCTCTCTCTCTCTCTCTCTCTCTCTCTCTCTCTCTCTCGATATGCACACGATACATTTACACACGTTATGAATGGACGCTCGCTTGCCACCCCACGTCAACTCCTTGTTACACACCTATGCCACTAATGCTGGGTGTGAATGGCGTGAAATGGCTATAGGATTTCAGGATTTCAGGGAGCCTAAAGTCAAATGAAGACCGGATCTGAAGTATGAAGTCCATAAGGCATAATTCTGGGTTGATTGTAAGGCGTAGACTAATGAGTAAGTTGGTGAGTAAGAACGATAGTTTGGGTTAATGTTGGAATAGGATTAAAACCTTCGTTCTATTTTTTTTTTCTTTTTTTATCCCCTTGATGTTGCTACGTAAGGCAACGATAGACAGGTAATCTACATGATAACAAGAGATGAATACCTCCGCTTTCTCTCTCTTTCTCTCTCTCTCTCTCTCTACCTATCTATCTATATACATACACACACACACACACACACATATAAATATATATATATATATATATATATATATATATATATATATATATATATATATACATTTTCTATCAGTTATATTTCCTACTGAAAACTCTTGTAATTCTGAAGTCAAGAGATTCTGCTCCGTACCATCAATATTTTCCCATTAAAGCCGACAACAGAATCAGAGGACAATTCTTTAAATAGAATAATACCAATAAATTTATCATATGCGACTTATCAATGTCTTCTATCAAGTTACATTATGTATCATTTACGTAATGTATTGGGAATTCAAAATCACGTGGTTGAGATTCCGATGCCTTTGCATGTTGCAAGATTTATTCTCAGAATTTAATCCCAAGAAACTTCGAAATAATATCTTTCATCACGAAGGAAATATTTCTGAGAACAATTATCGAATGAAAAATAAATAAATAAATAAATAAAACTTCAAAACAGTTGTTGCACCAGTCAGTTATGATGAAAAACAATCATTATATTGAAGGCCTTCTTTTCGTGATTGCAATTTTTGTTGTTGTTTCTTCTGTTTTGTTTCGTTTCCTCAACTCGAAAGAAAATAACGAGAAAGATAACACGGTACAAGGCGGATGACACAGCTCAAGGTGGATGACACAGCACAAAGCGGATGACACAGTACAAGGCGTATGACACTGTATAAGGCGGATGACACAGCACAAGGCGCGGGACACAGCACAAAGCGGATGACACAGTACAAGGCGTATGACACTGTATAAGGCGGATGACACAGTACAAGGCGGATGACACAGTACAAGGCGGATGACACAGCACAAGGCGGATGACACAGTACAAGGCGGATGACACAGTACAAGGCGGATGACACAGCACAAGGCGGATGACACAGGACAAGGCGGATGACACAGCACAAGGAGGATGACACAGTACAAGGCGGATGACACAGCACAAGGCGGATGACACAGGACAAGGCGGATGACACAGATCAAGGAGGATGACACAGGACAAGGCGGATGACACAGCACAAGGCGGATGACACAGTACAAGGCGGATGACACAGTACAAGGCGGATGACACAGCACAAGGCGGATGACACAGGACAAGGCGGATGACACAGCACAAGGAGGATGACACAGTACAAGGCGGATGACACAGTACAAGGAGGATGACACAGCACAAAGCGGATGACACAGTACAAGGCGGATGACACAGCACAAGGCGCGGGACACAGCACAAAGCGGATGACACAGTACAAGGCGGATGACACTGTATAAGGCGGATGACACAGCACAAGGCGGATGACACAGCACAAGGCGGATGAGACATTACAAGGCAGATGACACAGTACAAGGCGGATGACACATTACAAGGCAGATGACACAGTACAAGGCGGATGACACATTACAAGGCAGATGACACAGTACAAGGCGGATGACACAGTACAAGGCGGATGACACAGCACAAAGCGGATGACACAGTACAAGGCGGACGACACAATCCAAGGCGGATGACACAGTACAAGGCGGATGACACAGTAGAAACAGAACGCCCCCCCCTCCTCCCAATAAAATGCGGAAAATCCTTCGAGCTGGATAAACCTGTAGTGAACGGCGGATACAGGGGCAGTAAAACCAGGATTATCCCGATGAAAGGCGGATAAAACCATGAAAGACATATTCCGTGACACAAGCGGGAGGAGATCACGAGGAAATCCAATGGAAAAAAAGGATGGAAGGAAAAATGAAAAAAAAAAAAAAATAGATAAATAAATAAATAAATATAAATAAATAGAATAAAATAATACAAATAAATATATTCACAATGCGATCCACTAATAATAAATCCAAAATGCACTGGATAAACGTATAATACAAGCATAAAGAAGCCACAGTGGAATTCGGATAAACGTAAAGTAGGGAGAAGCCACAGTACAAGCCGGAAAGACCCACAACGCAAGCCAAAGGAAACCAGGGTACACTCCGGATAAACGAATAACGCAAGCCCGAAGAAGCCATTGTAAAATGTCACAATACAATCCGGATAAACGCATAATACAAGCCCCCAAAAACAGTCAGGTAATCATACAACACAACCCATAAAACCCAGAACACAAACCGGATAAAACCCCAACTACGATTAAACCCACAACACAAACCGATTAAACCCGCAATACGAACCGATCAAACTTGCAACACAAACCGATCAAACCCGCAACACAAACCGATCAAACCCGCAACATAAACTGATCAAACCCGCAACACAAACCGATCAAACCCGCAACACAAACCGATTAAACCCGCAACACAAACTGATCAAACCCGCATCACAAACCGATCAAACCCGCAACATAAACCGACAATACAAACCGATCAAACCCGCAACGCAAACCAATTAAACCCGCAACGCAAACCAATTACACCCGCAACACAAACCGATCAAACCCGCAACACAAACTGATCAAACCCGTAACACAAACCGATCAAACCCGCAACACAAACCGATTAAACCTGTAACACAAACTGATCAAACCCGCAACACAAACCGATCAAACCCGCAACACAAACCGATCAAACCCGCAACACAAACCGATCAAACCCGTAACACAAACTGATCAAACCCGCAACACAAACCGATCAAACCCGCAACACAAACCGATCAAACCCGCAACACAAACCGATCAAACCAGCAACGCAAACCGATCAAACCCGCAACACAAACCGATCAAACCCGCAAAACAAGCCGATCAAACCCACAACACAAACCGATCAAACCCGCAACGCAAGCCGGATAGAGACGCAGCACAGCCCTGGCCAAGGAACCGGCGAAGACCCTTTCGCCGGCGTCACTAAATGTGTAAACACTTACGAGGTTAAATTTATGGCCGAGAGAGAGTGCAGAATTACATTATTTCTGCCTCCGAGACAGACATTATAACGGTTAAGTCTTTGGGTTCCTGGAGACACTTCTGGACCTGTCGTCTTGCAATGTGTTTATGTTGCAATTGCTAATTTGCTTGTCTTGCAGAGAGATGAGTGCTGGTTAGTGCTTCTTCATTTTGAGTTATTCCTACCTGTTCCGCATTCTGTGTTTTGTTGTTGTTGTTTTTATCATTCTCTTTCTTCTGTGTGTTCGTTTTTTGTTTGTGTGTTTGTGTGTTTGTCATGTGTTTTTTTATTGTTGCTGTTACCTTTCTATTTCTTCTGGTTTGTTTGTCTGTTTTTCTCTCTTTTTCATCTTATTTACTTTCCTTATCTTCTAAGATTTAACATTTTTTCCTCTCCGTCTCCTCCATTTCCTCTTTCTTAGTCTCCCCTAATTCTTATTATTATTATCATTCCTCCATTTCTCCTTCCACACCTCCCAATTTTTCTCCCCATACACCTCTTACATCCTATTCCTCTCTTCCTCCCTTCCCCCAACCCCTCCTCTCTCTCATCTCCCTTCCTCTCTTCCTCTTTCCTTCCCCCTACCCTTCCTCCCTCTCCTTTCCCTATCTCTCCTCCTCTTTCCTTTCCCCTACCCTCGTCCTTCCTCTCCTCTCCCTTCATCTCTTCCTCTTTCCTTCCCCCTACCCTTCCTCCCTCTCCTCTCCCTTCCTCTCCTCCTCTTTCCTTCTCCCTACCCTTCCTCCCTCCTCCGCCGCCTTTCTCTCAACACACACGAAGTCCTCCGTAATTAACAGAAGACGAGAGACCGAGAAATATTTTGATACGCTAACAGGACTCCGCAGCGATCGTGGGGCGTCGCTTGGGCTAATAGCTTACATCGATATCTGTGAATCAGGCGGGGAAATTTGCATAAATAATTGGCTCAGAGCGCATACACACGCACGAACACGGCCTGCGCGTCGCATCCCAGAGTGGAACAAGAATTTCTGAGCGTCGTTGTGTGTGTGTGTGTGTGTGTGTGTGTGTGTGTGTGTGTGTGTGTGTGTGTGTGTGTGTGCTTGTGTGTGTGTGTGTGTGTGTGTGTGTGTGTGTGTGTTTGTGTGTGTGTGTATGCATGTATGTGTGTTTGTGTATGTGTGTGTTTGAGTGTGTGTGATAGCTCCTACAGTATATGTGTGTGCCTGCTTGAGCGTGTTCGTCTGTCTGTGTGCGAGCGCACGCGTGTGTGTATCGC
>NC_061825.1:44276914-44279414 GCF_019202785.1 Penaeus chinensis | reverse complement strand
CGCATGCCCTCTATTAACTGGTTATTACGTCACCAAGATGCATCTCAAACAGTTTCCTGTAGATGTCCTTATCGTAGCAGAAGCGTTATCTCAGAGGGCTTAATGTATGGAAGGTAAATAAGTGGCGTGGCGAGGGATGCCTGGCGCATTCTGATAATGACGATGGAATGTGGGAAGGAGGAAGAGGAAGAGGAGGAGGTGGAAAGGGAGGTGGAAGAGGGAGGAGGATAAAGGAGGAAAAGGAGGTGGAAGAGGGAGGGGGATAAAGGAGGAAAAAGAGGTGAAGGAGGAGAAGGAGGTGGAGGAGGGAGGAGATAAAGGAGGAAGAGGAGGGAGGAAAAATAGGAGGTAGAGGAGGAAGGAGAAAAAGGAGGTGGAGGAGGGAGGAGAAAAAGGAGGAAGAGGAGGGAGGAGAAAAAGGAGGTGGAGGAGGGTGGAGATAAAGGAGGAAGAGGAGGGAGGAGAAAAAGGAGGTGGAGGAGGGTGGAGATAAAGGAGGAGGAGGAAAAAGGAGAAAAAGTAGGTGGAAGGAGGAGGACGCAGGAGGAAAAGGAGAGGGAAGAGGAAGAAGGGAGAGAATTAGGAAAGGAAGAAAGGAAGGGGATAGGAGGACAAGAGAAAAGGGGGAGGAAGACACAGTCGAGATGGATGTGACTGAGTACGAATTACCAGTGAAAGAAAAAGAAAAATATATGCACATATATATTCATACTTATGTACATATATACATACACACAAATATATATGTGTGTATGTGTGTGTAGATTCGCGTTTGTGTGTGTGTTTGATGAAGTAAATTCTAATGTTTTAGGAAACCAGAATTTAAGTATGCATTATGAATATATATCACTAACCACGAATTCAGCAGTATTCATTGAGAAAATATTAATTCCTTGAGGAAAAATCGGCGATCCAATCATCTAATATATGTATATATATATATATATATATATATATATATATATATATATATATATAATTTTTTTCTTTTTTTCTTTTTTTTTTTAAGATCAAATCATACTACATGGCCCAAAATGTATTGAGGAAGTAGACATTTCGTTGAATATCAATATCACATATTCAATTCTAGTTTTTCCTGTTTCGGAAGTGAGAAATTTAAGTTTGGTATTAACAGTAATTGTGTTTTGTGTTCCAAGGCCGCATATACATAAACAGTCAAAATAGGAATCCTATAATTGAAAATGATGATATTTGCATTTCGAACCAGGATTCTGTAAGTTGACTATGGTAATGAATATAAATGCTTGTACCACAATTACCTCAAGATGGTTCCAAGTACAGTACACAGTGCTTTGTACTACCTCCTCATACATATATGTCTTAATGTCTAATTACTGCAATTAACTGTACGGTAAACGGGTGTACAACTCACATTAGTACATAAGGGTAAACGGGTACTTAAGGATTCTGTACAAAGCGAATACGCTGTAGTTAGGCATAGTCAAAGAAAGAAAGGAAATATGGAGACATGTAAAGCCGCACGCAGAATGTGCACACATACACAAACACACACAATTAAAAGCATACGCATGCACATCAATGCATATGTATATACAGATAAATATAAAAACATATACACCACGTGTACACACAACCAAACATACAAAATCACACACGTCTATGCAAATATATATATCGTATATAGATGAACATAGAAACATGTGTAACGTCACCACAAAAAAACAGTACAGTAGCTGACGCAGATACACAGGTACAAATGCACTCACAATTTTACAGACACCAACACAATCACACACAAATACACAGAAACAAATTCAAAAACAGGCATAACTATACGGACGCAAATACCTAAGCACATACAAATACACATGCACGCAAAGAACGATGCACAGCCACACACACGGACATGCAAATTCACAGACACAAATACACAAACAAACCCAGACGAACAGACAGAAGTACGCAAACCAAAACACACAAGCACAAATACCCGAACCCGCACAAGAACAAGCAGGAAAAAAAGCAGCAGCGGGCCCTCCCCAGCAGGAGTCCCGTAAAAGATGCACAAGCTACAGTTCTTGTGTTATGCAAACACGCGCGAGGGAGGCGAGTGCCGGCGAGCCTTTTACTCACTGAAAGGAACACTGAATGCATTTCTGTTAAACCACAATGGAAAGATGTTTGCAAAGTTACAGAGAGCTTTTTCCTGGCTAATCGGAAGAGAGTTGAGCTGTGTTTTATTCTGAGACGGGAGGGGAGGCCGCTCCGCGTAGATATAAACTGTTTTTTTTTTTGTGTGTATTTGTTCGTTTGTTGGGTAACTCATATATATATATATACACACAACATACACATACGCGCGCACACACACACATACACACACATGCACACAGGCATATATTTATCTATCTATCTATCTATCTCTCTCTCTCTCTCTCTCTCTATATATATATATATATATATATATATATATATATATATACATATATATATATATATATATATATATATATATATA
>NC_061825.1:44246914-44249414 GCF_019202785.1 Penaeus chinensis | reverse complement strand
AGTACAGATAATAATAATAGTGAGAGTAATGATGATAACAATGAAGACAATGATAATAATAATAATAATAATAATAATAATAATAACAATAATAATGATAATACTACTAATAATAGTAATAATGATAATAACAATAATAATGATAATAGTAATAATAGCAATGATAATGATAATAATAACAATAATAATAATAATAATAATAATAATGAAAATAATAACAATAATGATATCAGTAGTATAACTATGATACTAATGATTATAATAATAATAGTCATAATAATAATCATAATAATAATAACAATAATCATAATAATAATAATAATAATTGTCATTATTATTATTATCATTATTATTATAATTATTACTATTATTATTATTATTATTATCATTATTATTATCATTATTATTATTATTATAACAATAATAATGATAATAACAATAATAGTGCTAAAATAATAGGCCGAACAATAATAGTGATAAAGAATATGAATTGTTATATCTTGCTTGGCAGACGTGACCGGAGCAGTATTATTGTTTTTCACGCTGGATAATAAGTTTTTTTTTTTTTTTTTTTAATTCTTTCTGCTGTATACTGTTCGGAGTCTTGTTGGTTGGGTCTTTATTTTTACATACAGGCAAGTCATAATGGGTCTGTAGTCAGGTGATTATAATTTCATATATTCAGTATATATCTTATTTCATATTATATGGGTAGCCATATAGACGGGGGAAAAATGTAGGAAAAATATAGATGGATATGTAGGTAGATAGATGGATAGACAGATAGGCAGATAGACAGATTGATATATAAATAGATAGACAGATATGATTGTCATGAATTTCCGCCCTTTGTAGGACAATAATCTCGTTTTTTTAATTTAATAATATTTAGAGTCACCTTTGACACCTTATTCGGAGAATAAGGTGTCAGCCAATCACCTCGAGCTGTCTTGTACCGCAGCCAATGGTGACTGGCTGACGGGCGCGAGATGCCGGTCCGGCTTTCCGCCTAAGGTGTCCCAGGTGTCTCTGAATATGAGGTAAGCGGAGAGCCGGACCGGCATTTCACGCCGGTCAGCCAATCACTCATGGCTGCGGCGTGCGAAAGCAGACATCTATATTCACGAGTCTGGAGGTTTAGAGAACCCTCACAACCTCGCAGGTAAAGCTATCCCCAGAAATGCAGGTTTACCAGGAGCGTGACCAGTATGGAGAAGACAAAAAAAAATGAAATGCAAAGCCTGAATTAAACAGAAAGAGAAAGGTGTGCAGGAGGCACCACAACAATAATGAAATCAAAACTTACAATGACTTACAATGCTGAAGAGGTACTAAAATATGACAGATAGGCTTAGAAATTACTAACGATGGGCCAAAAGGGCTAAAAGAGGCAAAATTCAAAGTAAGTAAAAGGTAAAAGCCTATGAAGCATATATGGTTCATTATAAATATAGCACATTCAGCATAAATCCATCTAAACAAGTAACGGGGCAGTATAACCTAGTTTGAGCATCTGCAATATGAATCCCGAAAGGTAATCCAAAGGGTTAGAGTCAAACACAGTCAAAGTACGCGCTTCAACTGCCCAATAGGCATCTAACGTAACAAATGCGTCAGTGGGACCTAATTCGTCGACAAGTGCATCAATCCTGGGAAGAGGGCAGATGCCCTTGGTGACATCATTAAGGCCCTCAGAAACGAAGACTTCCGTTCTGCTTAACCACTTTTCTCAGCCAAGGGTTACATAGAGGCTCGCTGACACCTGACCGCAGCATGGAGTCACACTATTGCCTGATGGCCTCCTTAGTGGACGGCGGCAACCTCCACTCAAGGATGAGCCGTCGTTTAGCCTCCTCGGCGTCGATCTTGTTGCGGATTTCGGGTAAGCGGACAACACAGGCACATGTTTACAAAGGAGATAAACGGCGCTCAGAAAGGCGAATGGAGAAAGGTCAGCAGCAATGTATAATGAGTCACAATAATGAGTTTATATTCTTCCATGAGAGGCGTGTATTTCACAAGTTCACTAATGTCCAGCCTGTCTTTTTTTTTTTTGCATTGCGAGCGGGAAGAGTTCACATATGTGCGCATGTGTGTTTATATATGTGTGTGTGTGTGTTGTGTGTGTGTGTGTGTGTGTGTGTGTGTGTGTGTGTGTGTGTGTGTGTGTGCGCGCGTGTGTGTGTGTGTGTCTATGCATGTATGTGATATGTGTGAACTACATATATGTGTGTGAGTGTGTATGTGTGTGCTATACAACATGTGTGAGTGTCAGTGTTGATAAGATAAACATATATTGACAAACTCAAGAAAATATGAACAGACAGATAAATCAATGACCAGACAGACAGGGGTATGGCCACACGAGAACATAACTTTACCCATTCTTTTCGGTCGCCTCTGATAATACCAGACACCTCGCTAATGAGTCATTTGTGAAGCTGAAATTATATACGAGCGAAATATTTTCTCCCAAGATCAGATGACACAGCACAGGCCG
>NC_061825.1:44235949-44238449 GCF_019202785.1 Penaeus chinensis | reverse complement strand
GAGAGGGAGAGAGAGAGAGAGAGAGAGAGAGAAAGAGACAGAGAGAGAGAGAGAGAGGAATGTGAGAGAGAGGGGGGGAGGGGGGAGGAGGGAGAGAGGAAGAGAGAGTGGGGGTTAAAGGAAAGAGGAAACTAAATTGATTAATGGACAAAGATTGAAAGACATTTCGTAGAAAATACCTTCGTAGCATTAAGAACGTTGAGGACTGATTTGCCAGGGAAATATATCACCACTGCAAACCTTACAATATATATATACATATAAAGGAGTCATGTATCGCATCTGGTGTCGTGGAAGGTGCATGGAGCTCCTTCGCCTTTTCATCGATGAGCGTTCAGGAAAAGAAGCTTCCGTAAACTTAAGTGAAACACGATCTCTGTTCAAACTTTGACACTTAACTTTAATAAGATTATACGCTTCATTTATATATATCATATATCATACGGCATTTTATTATTCAGCTGCCTTATCGGCAGTTTCGTTAAAATGGCGAAGAAATCATCTGAGGGAATTACATCACATAATCATATTAAGATATTAATCTCATTAACATGCACAATTGATCAAAGAAATCAATTTCGTGCTTAGTTAATGGCGAAATCACTAAAGATTTTAAAAATTCTTGATTAATTTGAGACTGCTGAAAGAGCCCTTCGCCGAACTGTTGCAATTCAAGGCCTACATAATTTACGCAACTATCATCTCCTTCAGACAGTTTCCGGAAATAGACTAGAGTGGACGTGAAAGTACTTGAGATGGAGTGAACCACTGATATAGATCATAGTGATAGCAAAAATTTAATGAAGAGAGACAATCTTAGGCCGGCTCTCAAGATATGTTTAAAAAAAAAATCGTTATTTAGATCGTTTGAGGGCTAGACAATTATTGTTTTGACATTTCAGTCGAATGTCCAGACCGACGCAAGTATCCAGGAAAAGAAAGTATACAAGTAACAAATTTCACGGTTCCCTGCAGCCAGGTATTGCTCCCCCCTCCCCCCCCCCCCCCCTCGACGCTACGAAAGTACCGAAGGATAACAGGCAGCCTGTGGTAGTTAGCGTGTATAACAAACATTAACCTAAGGCTTAACTCCGCGCGAAAACCAATTTTGAACGCATTTTTAGGGGAAAGGTGGTTGCCATATAAGGTCAAATAATGGTACAAATATCTTTACTATTTCCTTTTCGTTTGTTATTTTCTGGTTTCGAAATCTTGTATGTCCACGTCATTATAAGGGCGATCAATGGACACATCCTGGAAACTGTCTAGTGTAATAAATACTGTAAAACACCATTATAACTTCTCACTAGCTATCTACACAGGCGGTGGTGACAACTGTCTTATCGTCTGAGGGTGTCGTGCACGGTCAGCTGAGAGCCTTGACTGCAAAATACTGTGGCTTTGACTGCTTATGTATGTTCAGTAATGTGTGTGTGTGTGTGTGTGTGTGTGTGTGTGTGTGTGTGTGTGTGCATAATTACATAAATCTATATTTAAAACGTTTATCGATATATTCATATAAATATACATATACATTAACACACATATATGGATACATACATACATACATACCTGCCTTCATACCTACTTACCTACATACATACATACATACATACATACATACATACATACATACATACATACATACATACATACATACACACACACACACACAGTCATATATACATATACATATATGTGCGAGTGTGTGTGTGTGTGTGTGTGTGGATGTCTGTGCGTGAGTGTGCGTGCCGGAGTGCCTGTAAAGACGAAGATTAGCCACAAGGAAACCTGGCGCGCAAAACCATTTTAGGTGATGAGGGAAACGAGGCAGTTCTGGTAACAATGGTGATCTTTATGGTTGTACAGTAAAGAAAATACGACCCGGCTCGAGGTGGCCACACTGCCCCCCCCCCCCTCCCCGCACCGCCGAGGGCCACCTTCCCCCCCCTCCCCCCCCCGTCTTGTTCCGTCCCTCGTTGCACCCGAAAAAGGTAAACAAAAGAAAACACGAATCACACATGTTTCCCATCCAGGATTCTTAATCTTTATAAGATAAAATCCCTCCCGATGCCGGAGAAAACGGCGCACTTGCGGTCATACTGGCAGGAGCGATAAGATATTTGGGCGAATGAGGCAACGGCAAAGGACAGTTCTTGGTGTCTTGCCTCTCTCTCATTCGCTCAGTTTATGTTCCTTTATGTTTGCTGAATATAATTTCCTGGATGTCCCGCGCGCCTGAGTTTGAGACCAGGTTTGCTTTTACAAGAAGTTGAAGTAGCTATAAAGTCTTGGCTATATCAGTTTCATATTCATAGGAAAACTCCCTCGGGAAAATGTCCCTGTCGGAAGTTTCCTGTCATTGAGTGCGCTCTTGCGTCGTCGTCTTCTTCCTCCTTTACCGTCGCTTTCTCTCTCTTCCTCTTTCTTACTTCTCCCTTTTTTCGACTTTCCTCTCTCGTCTTTTGTTGATTTTTTTTCTTTGATATCATTCTTTTTC
>NC_061825.1:44218449-44225949 GCF_019202785.1 Penaeus chinensis | reverse complement strand
TGTGTGTGAGCTTGTGTGTGTGTGTGTGTGTGTGTGTGTTGATTTTGAATATCATCAATGATACTGAACGTTTTTCTCCGTTGTTATCCAACAAAATGTAAACATTATGCTCATTATCATTACAATCATTCCCTCTGCTTTGATTTTCATCATTACCTTTGCTTCCATAATCATCACTCCCATCATTGTTGGCATTATCCCTATCTCTTTTTCTTTTTTTTTTTTTTTTCTTCATCTTACAGTCGTGCTAATCAAAAGTTTCGATAATTTATATTATTTGCAAGCGAAGCTCAAGCGAACATAAACAAGAATCATATCAGATGTGATTATCCTAATTCAGCCGAGTAAACATATTGAGGACATATATAACGAATATTATATACGTCTCTCTACTCGTGAATATAGAATAAAAGCGCTGAATCAGTTTTATTTACTTTCTTTTTTTCTTTATCTAATTCCCACTTAAAGCTTATTGTTGCATCTGTCTGCCTCTGTCTATCTGTGCATCTGTTTATATATCTATCTTTCTGTCCGTCTGTCTGTCTGTTTCTTGTCTATCTATCCATCTATCCTTCTAATTCTCAATCACCTCTCTTTTCTCCTTTCTATTCTGTTGCTCTCGGGTAAGCAGCTTTTGGTCATGAGCGTTGCCATGGAAACGCTCAAAGTCATCAAGATTTTTAAATAACCAAAAAACAACAGACTCTTCCTTTAACACACATCCAATATATCAACAGAAACAAGCCGTGACTGAACAGGACCGAGATGGACAGTTATGAGTGGTTGGTAAGTGGCGTGTGGTAGGCGGGTTATTTAAGATGGTTTGTGGTCGATGAAGCCAGACGATTGTGGTTTATCATATAGATATATAAAAATAAAAATAATAAGCGATTGATAGTTAATTCAGAAAGGGTATGGATAATCATACATTGCATATATTGGTGGTTCGACATTATATTTTTCTTTTTTCTTCTCTAACTGTGGTTTTCCTGCTTGATAAGGAGACTATTTTTACTCGAAACGTGACGGATATTTCTTTGTCTTGCTCTTCGGTGTCTGCAAGTTTTATTTACGTCACATTGCATATTCGAGTATGACTTGCAAATGACCGAGCAGTCTATTAAATGAGAATAGGTAAACATGTAATTATAGCTACCAGTGAGCAACTTACATTATTATAGCCAAAAATTCAATCAAGCGTTCATGTTTTGATATTGGTTCCGGTTGTAAATATACATGCTTGCATGCATACACATACAAACACACACACACACACACACACACACACACACACACACACACACACAGACACACACACACATATATATATATATATATATATATATATATATATATATACATATATATACAGACACACATTTTAAGTTATATTATGCACATGTGTGTGCATATGTTTAAATGTATATAAAACCTACACATAAGATAAGAATTCAACCACTTAGGTACGCATGTGAAGTTGGCATTTCTGTATCTATGTGTTTTTGGTAAATTTAGATATAACAGAGAGTAGAAAAAGACACACACACATATGTGTATGTGTGTATATATATGTATATATATGTGTATATATATGTACATATGTACTCCATTTCCTGTTTCGGGTTGTATTGCTATTGCCTGCATATTTGTTTTGCTTTATGTCTCCACCGTTAACAAACGACACTACTGAATTTTTAGTATGCTAAGTTATTTTGTATTTGCCTTTTATTTTTGTGTTATTTTCCCCCGTTTATTGTTGTATCTCGTATTTGTTTTTGTTTTTTTTTACGCAAGTTTAGACGCGTTCAGTTTTTGATACTTTTATGTATCAGACCATGAATTGGTATACAATATGTATTTGGGGAAAAAATATTGTACCGATTGTCTGTTGCACGTGTGTGTGTGTGTGTGTGTGTGTGTGTGTGTGTGTGTGTGTGTGTGTGTGTGTGTGTGTGTGTGTGTGTGTGTGACGTAGTATACGTGGAAATATATAGCAATTCCCATGCAGACAGATTAATAAATTTTAATACGTACATGACGACAGCCCTGAATCTTTATTTGTGCGGGAAACCTCTTGGCTTTCTTTATATTCGCCGTAGGCTGCGAATTCGTTATCTTTTGGAGTCACATATTGTGTTATCTATTAGCTTGGTGTGTAATATAAACACTCATCTCTCTTCTTCCTTCTGTTCCCTTATTCATTCTTCCCCTCCAGCTCTTTTTTCTTCACCTTCCGTCCTCCCTCCTCCTCTTTCTTCCTTTCTCCTATATCCTCCTTCCTCCTCCTTCCTCATTCCTCCTCCGTCCTCCTTTCTCCTATATCCTCTTTTTTTCTCCTTCCTCCTCCTCCTCCCTTCTCCTGTCTCCTCCATCCTCCTCCTTTCAAATAATTCCTCCTCCTTACCTCTTCCTTCCTATCCTAACACAGGAAAAAGAAGACCTTTTATGTTATAGCAGCATCTGCCTTCCTCTCTCTCTCTCTCTCTTTCTCTCTCCCTCTTTCTCTCTCTCTCTCTCTTTCTCTCTCTCTCTCTCTCTCTCTCTCTCTCTCTCTCTCTCTCTCTCGTCTCTTTTCTTCCCAGGGGTCACACGCACAGTTAACAAAACCGAAGACAATTAGCGTGAGGAGCGAGGACGCGGCGCTTCCTTCGCTGATTACCAAATAATTAATTGGAGCCTCTGCCAGAATCTCCACCCCCCCCACCCCCACCCTCATTTCCATCTTCACCCTTTGCTCCTTCACCTCCCTTCTTCTTTCTCACCATCTTCCTCTCCTAAAATTCTTTTTTCCTTCAATCCCCACTTTTCTACTTCATCTTCCTTCCTCGTCGTCTGCCCTTCTCACTCCTCTTTTGCTTTCCCATTCCTCCCCATCTCTCCATCATCGCTCTCCTTCTTTCACCCATCTTCACACACCTACTTACCCACCCTGTTCACCCATCAGTGACCCTCCCTTCCTTTCCTCTTTCTCCATCATCATCTCTCACTCTCTCACCTTTCTTTTCTCTCGTTCCTGAATACAGAACATTTCTCGAATTGAAAGAACGGTTAGATTTGTAAAATTAGTGTGGATTTATGTCTGCCCTTTATACGTATTCCAGTTTTGACAAAGATAATCAATTTTTCGGTCTGTACGTGAGTGAGTGTATGTGCCTATACTGTGGGTGTCTATGTTGATATATATACATGATCTATGATGCCAAAAAGGCACACATTAACGGCGCGAGTGGAGTCATGACCTCGCGTAGTGGCAAATCGCCCGGTAGGAATAGCTCTGAGGTGACGCAGGTTGCAAAGGCATGGGCGCCGACGTCACTCTATACGGCATTTCAAGGATATATAGATACATAGAAACGCCCACACGTGCACGCACACACACACACACACACATACACACACACACACACACACACACACACACACACACACACACACACATACACACACACACACACACGCATGCATGCATACATCCATACATGCATGTATCAATACATACATTGTATGTATAGCTAAGAATATACGTAACTCGAGAGATTGATTGATACATAGCAAATAAATACTTGTATGCATATTTGAGTGAGTATTTGTGTGAATGGATTAATAGGAAATATATAATTGTATAAGTAGATTACAGTGGAAAGAGGGGAAAAATATAAATGCAAACTTATGTGTATGTATGTATATATATGTATATATATATATATATATATATATATATATATATGTATATATATATATATGTGCATCTCTCTCTCTCTCTCTCTCTCTCTATATATATATATATATATATATATATATATATATATACATAGACAGATAGATAGATAAAGATATGTATGTACATTACCAACGAACTTATAATTTCCGAGAAAAATCACACTGATCACACTCTTCATTTAAAGAGATTAAATAAACTTCGGTATGAAAAGAAGTGAACGTTCCAAAGGCGGCAGATTACACAGAGTGTACTTTACACATTCGCTGCGTTAATTTATCCACTCTGAAGGTGTGAATTGCAAAGAATCTAGAGAATAGATATCCAGGATTATCAGTATGTGTAGGTTAGTGTGTATGTATATATATTTATATGTATATATATATATATATATATATATATTGTGTGTGTGTGTGTATGTGTGTGTGTGTGTGTGTGTGTGTGTGTGTATGTGTGTGTGTGTGTGTGTGTGTGTGTGTGTGTGTGTGTATGTGTATGTGTGTGTGTGTGTGTGTGTTTATGCATGTATGTATATATATATATATATATATATATATATATATATATATATATATACTTGCCCTCTGGCTTTCCTGTGCGAATAACAGCCTCCATTCCCCTGCCCAAGCCGCGTCCCCCCCCCCCCTCCCTCCCCTCCCCTGGCTTCTTTGCCTTCCATCTCGACTTCCCGAACCACCAGTTGTCCGAACACGCGAAGCAGCAAGAACACGAACAAAGATATAAAAAAAAAAAAAAAACGACTAATGGAAAAAGAAATATATCCGAATAAGACATAAAAACAAATAACAATAATAATAATAATAGTAATGATAAAAAAATGACAAATAAAATATTAAAAAGATTGGAAAGAAAAACCCATCGACTTAAAAACGCGGCGACAACGGTACGTGATCGATATCCGAGGCTTCATCTTAGACGGACGGCGCGCAAGAACTATATTTCCTGTTGGTTCGAAACTAAAGGAGAGGAGAGAGAGAGAGAGAGAGAGAGAGAGAGAGAGAGAGAGAGAGAGAGAGAGAGAGAGAGAGAGAGAGAGAGAGAGAGAGAGAGAGAGAGACTGGAGTAAAGGAGGGAGAGAAAGGGAGGGGGAGAAGGGGAGAAAAGGAGGGAAGGAGAGTAGGGGGGGAAGGGAAAGAAGAGGAGAAAGGGGGGAGAATAGGGTTAAGGGAAGGGGAAGGATGAGATAGAGAGTGACAGAGAGAGAGAGAGCGAGAGAGAGATAGGGGGGGAGAGAGAGAAAGAGAAAGAGATAAAGAGAAAGAGGGAGATAGGGAGACAGAAAATGACCGACATAAAGAAAGAACGCGAGAGAGAAAAAGCAGGAGAAAGAAACAGAGGGAGGGAGGGGGGGGGGGGGGAGGGGAGCGGCCGGTCGAAACTCGAAGTCGCGTCAAAACTTGGCGTTGGCGCGTGATGAACGAGAGCGAGACTCGGCCGAGCGCGAGGGAGCGGCCGCCCGGCTGACCTCCCGCACCTTCGCCATCACCATCACCTCTACCATCATCTTCGCCATCAGTTGAACCGATATCTTCACTATCATCTTCGCCATCATCTGAACCATCAGCTTCACTATCATCTGAACCATCATCTTCACTATCGTCTAAACCATCAGCTTCACTATCATTTTCATCATAGTTTGAAACTTCATCATAACCATCATCACCACACATCATCACCATCATAATCACCCACCATAATCACCATCATCCTCACCGTCATCACTAGCAACATCATCACCATCATCCTCACCATCATCACTATTATCATTATCATTATCATCCTCAGCATCATGACTATCATCATCATCATCATCATCCTCCCCATCACCTTCCCCATCATCCTCACCATCATCATCATCATCATCCTCATTCTCACCATCATGACTATCATCTTCATCACCGCCGGACTCTCCAACAAGGAACATTTTTAACACCATTTTCGCCGTTTAACTTCACGTGATGGAACACTCGAGGAAGAGTTTTTTTTTTCCCCTAAGTGTGTATGAAGAAGATGGCTGAGGGGGAAAAAAAGAGCCAACAGCAGGTGCTCTTCGTGGAGATAACATGCATTAGCTGCAGATGGTGTTTCCTTTGGGTGAAAACAGGAGAAAACCCTCTCTTTTTTTCTTTTTCTTTTTTTCTTTTTTACCTTTCTTATTTTCCTTTTTTTTTTTTTTTTTTTTTTTTTTTTTTTTTAAAGGATGTGGTAAGTTAAGGAGATAGAGTCTGGCAGTTTTGTTCTCCAAGGATATAACGTGTTCATCACGGGGAACTTGAGAGCAACAGGCCTGTTTAAAAAATAAAATGTATTTCGACGCAGAGATTGTGCTCGCAACAACGCCCGCTTGCCGACAGAAGTTGCAGTATTTTAAAAGAAGTTGATACAACTTTTGGCCGAGATGGGGGGGGGGGGGGATGTTCTTTTCTTTTTGGTATTTGTAATGCAAATAATAGCATTCCAGATGAAACGATCCCTCCTCGTGGAGATAATACAATTCCAAGGGTGTATTAAAGTTTGTTTCTCTCTCTCTCTCTCTATCTATCTATCTATATATCTATTTATCTATCTATCTATCTATCTGTCTGTCTATCTCTATCTCTTTCTCTCTCTCTCTCTCTCTCCCTCTCTCTCTCTCTCTCTCTCTCTCTCTCTCTCTCTCTCTCTCTCTCTCTCTCTCTCTCTCTCTCTCTCTCTCTCTCTCTCTCTCTCACTCTCTCTCACTCTCTCTCTCTCCCTCTCTCTCTCTCTCTCTCTCTCTATCTATCTATCTGTCTATCTCTCTCTCTCTCACTCTCTCTCTCTCACTCTCTCTCTCTCCCTCTCTCTCTCTCTCTCTCTCTCTCTCTCTCTCTCTCTCTCTCTCTCTCTCTCTCTCTCTCTCTCTCTCTCTCTCTCTCTCTCTCTCTCTCTCTCTCTCTCTCTCTCTCTCTCTCTCTCTCTCTCTCTCTCTCTCTCTCACTCTCTCTCACTCTCTCTCTCTCCCTCTCTCTCTCTCTCTCTCTCTCTATCTATCTATCTGTCTATCTCTCTCTCTCTCACTCTCTCTCTCTCACTCTCTCTCTCTCCCTCTCTCTCTCTCTCTCTCTCTCTCTCTCTCTCTCTCTCTCTCTCTCTCCTCTCTCTCTCTCTCTCCTCTCTCTCTCTCTCTCTCTCTCTCTCTCTCTCTCTCTCTCTCTCTCTCTCTCTCTCTCTGTCTTTCTCGCTGTCTATCTATCGTACTCTATTTCTTCACACTAATTTGATTCAGCCTTGGGTACTTTTTGTAACCCATTCCTCGCCCATCGTAAATCTTTAATTTATTTGAAAAATGGCAGAAAGAGAGAAAATTGAGAATAATGATAATTTGCATTCATTCATTCATTTTAGAAAAAAATAGATAAAGGGATAATTCCTTCACCTATTCATCCAGTCATTCATTCACTTACTCATCCACTCATTAATTAATTTATTCACTCATTTATTCATTCATTCATTCCCTCATTCACTTATTCATTCACTCACACACTCGCTCATTAATTAATTTATGCACTTATTAACTCACTCACGCACTCACTGACTCACGCACTCACTCACGCACTCACTCACACACTCATTCACGCACTCACTCACGCACTCACTCACTCACTCACCCACTCACTCACACATACATTCACTCACGCAGTCACCCACGCATACATTCACTCACGCACTCACTCACTCACTCACCTAGAAAAAAGTAGTCCCTCACACACTCTCTTGGGGGTAAATACGAATTTCCAGCT
>NC_061825.1:44196578-44204078 GCF_019202785.1 Penaeus chinensis | reverse complement strand
TGTGAATAGATAGATAGATACACACACATCTATATCTATATATATAGATAGATAGGTATATAGATAGATAGATATGTGTATGTGTGTGTGTGTGTGTGTGTGTGTGTGTGTGTGTGTGTGTGTGTGTGTATTATATATATATATATATATATATATATAGAGAGAGAGAGAGAGAGAGAGAGAGAGAGAGAGAGAGAGAGAGAGAGAGATAGATATAGATATAGATATAGATATAGATATAGATATAGATATAGATATAGATAGATATAGATATAGATATAGATATAGATATAGATATAGATATAGATATAGATATAGATATAGATATAGATAGATATAGATATACATACATACATACATGCAAGGAAGAGGAAAACCAACTTGGTTGAGAAGAACTTCATTATGCAATTGCAAACGTTTCGGAGACATCACCAGTGCTGTAGCATGTAGCTCACATAGTAAACAGGGGGTGGAAGGTGGAAGCATTGTTTAGCTGCGGTTCCATAGTTAGAATGTGAAGTGATCAGGTCAAATCTGTTAAGCTGGGAGGTCAAGATTTTGAAATCATTATTGTTAAAAGAGTGATTATGGAGGATGAGAGTGCTCTCTAATTTCTGAGAAGGAGGCTTTGCTCAGCTGTAGGCCTGTCCTGAGTGACTTGCCTTGGTGTTCGAGAATGCGGTGACAGAGCCATTGTAGTATTGACCCCACGTACCTAGCCTGACAGTTAGGACAAGTAAATAGAGTCATACTTCTTTTTTCTTTAAAAAATGTCCAGTAGTGTTAGAATTGTAAAAAACAAAAAACGGAAACAGATCTGAGAATAGCATTGCCTGAGAATTTTGTTTAATGATTTTCTGAGATCAAAATTAAGACCGACCATATATGGAAGTTTTATATAATTAATGTCTTTGTTGATTATGGTTGATACAGGTTTTGGGTTGAATTTCTGACACAGAAAAAAATGTGTAGTGCTTTATAAAATTTGTAGTGAAATACTCCTTTAAGAATGAAGCTTCTTCAGGAAAACTAGTCAAGTTGAACAGATGTAAGCCCGGCTCATAAGTGTTGCAAGGCTGTTTAGCTTGTTAAGTATGTAAGTATAGCTGAGATAATGAAGTCCACGGCCAGTGAATGTGGGTTTCTTGTGGGCACTGGTGAAGAAGTTATTACGAAAAGTTATACAAGTATCAAGAAATGACAATTTATTATTTTGTTTAATTTCACAAGTGAATTTAACATAGGTATGTTGTGAATTCAAGTATAAGAGGGAAGGGTTAATGTGAGTGGGGTCATTAAAGAGTAAGAAAGTATCATCCATGTAACGACGATATAAAATAGGTTTGAAATTAGCAGGACAATTATCTAACCAAGCCTTTAATGGTGGCAAAGGAAGATATTGGCGTAACAAGGGCCAAGTGGGGATCCCATTGCTATACCGTCTCTCTGCGTGTAAATTGAGTCATTAAAGGGAAACACTGAATTGTGAGCAGCTATATCCAATAGTTTCTTGTAAGTAGTCATGTTCAGACCATACGAGTTTATGAGTGATAAATCAGTTTTGTTTATAATTATATCAAGGTTTCATTGAGAGGAACATTAGTAAACAACGACTCTTTTTCAAAACTGGCCATTATGATAGACCGTAATGGTTTAAGGGTACTAATTTCTTTGATAAATGTGAAAGGTTTTTTTTATGGTATACTTATTTGTAGTTAATGGGGTGATGATTTTAACTAAGAATTTAGCAACATTATAATTGAAGGTTCTAATAGCAAAAATGATGGGGCGCAGTGGTAGACCAATTTTATGAATATTGGGAAGGCCATATAAGAAACCAGGTTTGGAGCCAGAGGAAGTTAGGAGTTTGTAAGCGATTTCACCGACAGATGTTCTTATCTTTAGTTTGTCTTCCAATTTCAGTAGATGAGTAGTAGTGTCAGACATGATTGGTTTAAATTTGAAGGTGTCATTAACTACTGTTTTAAGCTAATTAAGGTAGTCATCTTTGTTTAGGGTAACAACTCCACGACCCTTATCTGGTTTAGTGATAATGATGTTATCATCATCTTTTAAGGTTTTTAAGTGTGTAAGGAAGGGGTGTGAATTATGATTGCTCTTGGTGGGATAATTGAATTTCTCGTTAGTGTCGTGTGCCGTGTTGGTGATATGATTACATCTTTCTGTAGAAATCTCACAGCTTTTGATGGTGCAACATAGTTTTCAAAACCAAGAGAGAACTTATTATGAGTAATGGAACTGGGTGGCAGACAATAATCAAAATGTAAAGAAAGGACTTCTTTTTGTTCATCTGATAATATCCTGTCAGAAAAGTTGAAAATAACCTTATTCTTATCCACCTTTTTGTTTAGGTTAATTCTTAGTCAATCTAGCATCTTATTACAGATGGAATGATTCAAAATCTTGACCTCCCAGCTTAACAGATTTGACCTGATCGTAGCAGAATCACTCCGCATCTTAACTATGAAACCGCAGCAAAACAATGCTTCCTCTGCAACCCCCTGTTTAGCATGTAAACTATCAACTACCCATTCATTGGTAAGTGCCTGTTACTTGCAACACTGCCTTTTTGTCTACGGTCCTTTGATGATTTTTTCAAGTTTTTCTTTTTATTTTGTATTATTTTTGTGTACTGTTTTTAATGTACTAGAATTAATTTCGCTATTTTTGATTTCGTTATAGGACTAATGATGGATATTGCATTTCCGAAACGTTTGCAATTGCATAACGAAGTTCTCAGTCCCGCTTGGTCTTCCGGGTTTCCCACGGGACTCATCTATAAACCATTACACACACACACACACACACACACACACACACACACACACACACACACATATACATGTTAGTATGTATGTATGTAAGTATTAGTTTATGTCTCTTTCTCCATCAGAGCAAAGCCCCTGTATGGTGAAGGCGGACCCAGGAGAGCCGATGGTGCCGCCGCGCGTCGCGTGATGCGGCCGATGATAGTGACCTGTGTGATATGACGTCACCCGAGCAGGCGGCGGCCGGTATTGACGGCCGGTTCCCGCTCTCAATACATCTCATTTTCCGTTTAACGAATCCGCTGAATGCCTCCCAGACGTATCTCAGGATGCGATAAGAACCCCCCCCCCCCCCCCACTCCATCTCCTCTTCTCCCTTCTACTCCTTTATTTCCTCCATTTTTCCCACTCCTATCGCCATCCCTTTTTTTCCCATCCTTCTCTCCTTGTCTCCTTTTGCCCACTTCTCCCCCGTCTCTCTCACGCTCTTCTTCCTTTTCCCTTTTCTCCTTCTCCTTTCCTTTTTTCTCCCGCTCTGCTCTATCTTCTCCCTCTCTCTTTCCTTCCTTTTCTTTTATTCTCCATATGCCATTCATTCTCCCCCATCATTTCCTTACTCTTGTCTCCCTCTGCCTCCCCTTTTGTCTCTCTATCTCCTCTTCATCCCCTTTTCCCCTTTCTCTCTTCTCCTTTTCCCTCTCCTCCTCCTTCTCCTGCCTTTATCTCCCTCCCCCTCTCCCCTGCCCTCCTCCTCCCCTTCACGTCTCTCTCCCTCTCCTCCTCCCTCCCCCTCCCTCCTTCTCTCTCCTCCTCCCTCCTCCTCCCTCCTCCTCCCTCCCCCTCCCTCCTCCTCCCTCCTCCTCCCTCCTCCTCCCTCCTCCTCCCTCCTCCTCCCTCCCCCTCCCTCCTCCTCCCTCCTCCTCCCTCCTCCTCCCTCCTCCTCCCTCCCCCTCCCTCCCCCTCCCTCCTCCTCCCTCCTCCTCCCTCCTCCTCCCTCCTCCTCCCTCCCCCTCCCTCCTCCTCCCTCCTCCTCCCTCCCCCTCCCTCCTCCTCCCTCCTCCTCCCTCCTCCTCCCTCCTCCTCCCTCCTCCTCCCTCCCCCTCCCTCCTCCTCCCTCCTCCTCCCTCCTCCTTCCTCCTCCTTCAGCCAATTCATCGTTCTTAATTGACTCCACGATCGAGGAATAATCTCAACTTTGATATAACTGCTTGATAAAATACCATTTCTTTTGGTAAGTATTTCGAATAAAGGCTGCGCTTTTTTCTCTCTCTCTCTTTCCCGGTCTCTTTCTCTCTCTCTCTCTCTCTCTCTCTCTCTCTCTCTCTCTCTCTCTCTCTCTCTCTCTCTCTCTCTCTTTTATTATTGGTTGGACTCATTAATTTCGATCAATTAACTTGTTTCCTTACTTTGGCGTTTTTAGTTGGGTCATTATTTTTTCGCTGTGTTGTTGTTGCTATTGTTATTGTTTTTTTGTTTTTTTAGGGGGAGGGGTTTACCTGTTTTGTATTTGTATTTTCCTAATTCTTTATTTGTCTTTTTAATAGCTGGTTTGTAACAAAAAGTAAAAGAGATACGATTGCATGTTTTTAATTTCAGTTTCGGGCCTATGATTACAAACTGTTAGATAAAGCGATAGTGCGGCTTGATTATCCCCTTTCTGTTAGGACTTTACATGTTCGTCGTAGGATTAGAGGCTTGTCTTTTATCAGTTTTTTTTTTTTATATCCACTCACGATTATGTATGTTTTTTTTTTCACATCGAGAATGATTTTTTTTTTTTTTTTTCATTTTTTTTTTTCGTCTTCCTTTCTTGTTTGTGTTTTCCTTTTAGTATTGTGACTATGTTTTCATCTTGTCTTTGTACGAACGTTACTGCGCTTGCATTTTTTTTCTCCATGCATTCTTTAACTTTAACTTTGCGCATTAATAAGGAGTGTTTTTCATGCGAGGCCTGAATACTGCCTTTTTCATCATCATCTTCTTCTTTCTCCCCTACCCACCTCCTTCTCATTCCCCAAATCCTCTTCCTTCACCACCTCCTCCTATCTCCTCCTCCCCTTCACCAATAACTCCTCCTCCACCTTCTCATTCTCTACTTCCTTCTCTTTATCTTCCTCATCACCCCTTGCTCTTCCACCTCATACTCCTCCTGCTTGGTCCCTGTTCCTCATCCTCATCCTCATCCTCATCCTCATTCTCATCCTCATCCTCCTCCTCCACTTCCTCCTCCAACACCTCCTCACCCTTCACCTCTTCTTCCCCGTCCTCCCTTCCTCCTTGCATCTTCTCCTCCTCCTCGTTCATCACTACGACCTCCCCATCCTCCTCCTCTTCCTCCTCCTCTTCCATCGTGTATTTTATCTGTCACCTTTCCCCCCTATTTATTACATTATTTCATCTTCAGCTCGTAAATGCTAAGCTTACCGAGGAGAGTCACAACTTAGTGCGCATCACCTGATTGTGGCCTACCTTATGAGGCTCCTGAGGACACTTGGAAGGAGGATCTGGGGGGGCAGAAGAAAGAGAGAGGGAGAGAAAGTAAGAGGGAATAGAGAATGAGTGGAATGGGTGAAAGAGAAAGCAGGGGGAGGGGAATGAGAGAGAAAAGGGGTGAAGGATGGAAGGGGTGTGGGAAGGGGAGGAGAGAGAGCAGGGTGGTCGGTAAGGGAGGAGAGATAGCAGGGTGGATGAGGGGGACGAGGGAGTGAGAGGAAGGCGAAGAAATGAGTAGAGAGGGGAAAGAGAGGGGGAGAGGGAAGGAAAGATATAGAGAGAGGGGGAGAGTGAAGGAAAGATATAGAGAGAGGGGGAGAGGGAAGGAAAAATATAGAGAGAGGGAGAGAGGAAGGAAAGATATAGAGAGAGGGAGGGAAGGAAGGAAGGGAGGAAAGTAAGAGGAGAAAAATTAGTGTTAGAGAGGTAGTGGAGAGAATGTATGGAATGGGAAGGAGAAAGGCATGAAAAAAGAAAGCACGAATCAATGAAAAAAAATAAGTAAAAACAATAATAACACACAGTAAACATCACACAAAATTGGCGAAATCAGAACAGTAATCAACATTCGCTATTAACTTGAATGTTGTTGAAGATGTGATCAAAATACACATTCTATTTTTTTTCTTTCTAAAATTTGCATACATTTACCTTTGAAGTATCGAGAATTCTACATGACATAATCATCGTTAATTTTGAAATATGTCACGCGTTACCGACTGTGAATGATTGTAAGAAGCAAAGAAATAGAAATAGATAACAGTAATCATAAATCTCTCTAAATATCGATCGGCTATCACGTATATATATATATATATATATATATATATATATATATATATATATATATTTCCTTCGCTCTCCGTATGTATTTGAGTGTACATATGTATGTGAATTGGTACATGCGTCTATGTACATGTGTATACGTGTATTTTTAAAGCCTGTGTGTGTAGCTTTTTTTTTTTTGTATGTGTTTAAACATAGCTTCATGAGTGTCTACGAAATCTCGCTATCACTATTTCCTAAGTGTCTTGAGATCACGCAGGTCTCTAAAACTGTTTGTTTAAGAGCAAAAAAAAATAAAGACAAAGGGAAAAACCCGGTCTTTTTTCTCAGAAGGTTAACAAAGGAGAGACTCAAGTTCTTTTACAAGAGGATATGATTCTACATGTTATAAAGGTAACAGGGATGAGGGGGGGGGGGTTGGATACGCTATGAAAGGTGTTGGAATCTGAATTTATTGAAGAATTTTGAGAACTGGATTTATTGAAGAAATTTGAAGAGTGTGTTAAATGTTGGAATTTTGATATGCTGAAGGACGTTAAAATGGGAAATATTTAGAAGTGAATATGATAAAAAAAAATTAAGATTGGATGTATTAAGCGATGAAAATAACCAAAGGAATAGTAAAAATATTGATAATGATAATAATAAGGATGATAATTAAGGCAATGACAATTACGGCAATGGAAATAATTATAGCAATGATAATGATGATGATATCAATATTGATAATAGTAATGATGATGCTAGTAATGAAAAAAATAATGCAAATGATAATCATAACAATGATAATAAAATAAATAATACTAACAATGATAATTATAAGATAATGATAATAACAATAATATGATATAATGATTTAAATAATAATGATAATGATAATGATAATATCATTATTAATTATGATAATAATAACTATTGTTATCATTATTATTATTATCATTATTATTATTATTATCATTGTTATCATTATTATTATTATTATTATTATTATTATTATTATTATCATAGTAATGATAGTAATAATAATGAATATCATAATAAAAATAATAATGATGGTGCCAATAACAATATAGATACTCATGATATTAATTAGGATAATGATTGCAATAATACTGATAATGATATTAACGACTGTAAAAATAATAATAGAAGTAGTAGTCATAGTAGTTGTAGTCGTAGCAGTAATAACATCAACGTTGATAATGATGATAAAGATAACAATGACTATAACATTTATCATTATTATCATTATCATTGTTAAAATTATAATAATGATAGTAATAATAATGATGATAATAATAATGCTAATTATAATTATAAGAAGTAGAAAAATAGTAATAATAATAGTAATTATGATAATAATAACAACAACAATAACAACAATAACAGTAATAACAACAATAACAATAACAAATAACGACAATGACAATAC
>NC_061825.1:44181578-44184078 GCF_019202785.1 Penaeus chinensis | reverse complement strand
AGGGCAATATAGCGCTATTACGCAACGCAACTTCTCGCTTTAGTGTCCGTCTGCAATATTACCTCAAACTCTTTTCTTAAGACTTGCACCCGACGAATCCAAAGTTGCAGATTGTCAGAGCTCGAGTCTCGCTCTTCGAAGAACACCGGGGATTGTAGAGCGAAGGGTCATCTGGGTTTCTCGAGGTCATGCGAGGTCAGCATCGCAAGGATCTCCCCGCCAACATCACCCTCACCACATCTACCCCCTCTTTTCCCCCTCCAAGCAACCCCCATCCTCTTTCCCTTCCCTTTTATCTCTCTTTTTCTTTCTTATCCCTTTTCCCTTTCCCACTCTTCTCCTTCCCCTTTCTATTCCCTGACCCCCATCCCTTACTCTACCCCCCACCCCCTCCCGCCCTCTGACTCGGAACTTAACAATTATAACAAAAGCACGAATTATGAAAGCAGTTTCCCTGGATATGGTAAGGGGGTCGTGTGGGGGGGGGTGTCAGATGGGAGGAAGGGGGAGGAGGAGGGGGAGTATAGTATGAAGGAGGGGGGTTATAGAGGGAGGGGGGTAGGAGGGTGTAATAGCGGAGGCGTAGGGAGGGGAGGGGGAATGGGGAATAAGGGGTTTTAAAATAGGGAGGGGGAGCGGAGGGTGGCATCGGGGGGAGGAGAGGGGGTGGGGAGGGGGGAGGGGGCACCGAGGGCCAATTTTGATGCAAATGAGCCGTCATCTCCGCGCGCGACGAGGACGGACAGCACAAAAGGAACTTGGAGAACTTCCTTTGTCAGGTATTTTTCCGTCCAAAGCTCCCACGTGTTTTTCATGAATACTAATGACACCTGGTGGCCATAGGGATAATCGCTATTGAGTTTATTATGCTAATTTGTGTCCGGAAATGTTGCTCTTTAAAAGCATCGGGGAGCTTTTCGATAACACGCTCGCTGACGGGAGGGCAAGGCTCGTTCCGGGGGAGGAGGGGGGGGGGGGGTGCCCGCGCTGTGTGTGGCGTCTTGTTCCTTCTCATATGTGTGAGTGGAAACATACATGCATACAAGCATGAATACACCTACACACGCACACACTCACACACACACACACACACACACACACACACACACACACACAAATATATATATATATATATATATATTGTAGAAAAACACACAATGTAAAACTAGATTTACATTGTGGGTTTTTCTACCATAGTATCAACACGGTAGAGTGTTTTCACCATTCATATATATATATATATATATATATATATATATATATATATATATATGTATATATCTATTTATATATATATGCTTATATATAAATACTTATATATATATATATATATATATATATATATATATATATATATATATATATATATATACATGAAAGGAAAACCGCCACAGTAAGAAAATAAAATTGAAATTTAAATGTAACGTTTCGAACTCTTCACGAGTTCCTCTTCAGACGAATGATAAACCAAAATGGATACAAGGAGAGAATTTTGACAAGAATATATAGTGGTTGAGAGACAGAACGAACGAGTTCGCCACGTGCCCGGCGGTTGCACGTCCTTTTAGACAGTACGAACAAGCTCTGATCTCCTCCAGGAGGAGGAAGAACCAGGTCAAGTTTCTACAAGACTGCTTACACGAGCAGGTAAGTCCCCCTTCTTTTGGCCAGTATTTTTATAGTTCTAGATTAGGCATTCCTTTTTCTGATTGTGAACGTCACCGTTTATGCGATAGTATCCGTTGTGCTAAATTAGATGTCGATGATGCGTTTCTTCAAGTTCGTAAGTCACCCCTGCTCAGTTTATTGACGACCTTTTAACCATTGCAGCGCGTAGATCTTCCTTTGAAAGTGAACGTCATAAAAGATCCCTCCACAATAAACTCATTAATCTTTGTTCACGTAGCGCGTGGTGTACATTTTCGCTTACTGACTCGGTCGTAAACCTATCGTCTTATTCCCTGTCACGTTATGAAACCGAACTTTTAGGCTTTGGTTTATCGTTTGCTACCAAACCCGGCGCTAATCATTGTTTAGATTATATTAAAGGTCTTGATAGTTTCATTGCGAAGCATAACAAATCCTCGTCGAAAGATCTTAGCTACCTTAAAGGTGTTATGTTAAATCCGATTCTTGATTTATTTGACGATTTTAAAGGCTTACCCCGACGTTATTTTTTGGCCACCAAATCACTTAAACGCAATTTGGACATTATAATTACCAAAGCCGACAAAGGTAATAACGTAGTTATACTTGATAAATCAGATTATATAAGCAAAGCTCATTCCCTCCTGAACGACGACTCAACGTATCAAAAACTGCGCTCTAACCCTTACCCATCAGTCACGGAATCTTTTCGTAAAAACCTCAGGCGTATTGCTGCTAAATGTCCCGACCCCAAATTTTTCGATCGCTTTAGAACGATTAATCCCTCCATTCCGTATTTTTATGGCCTTCCTAAAACTCACAAACATGGTGTCCCTCTAAGGCCTATAATTTC
>NC_061825.1:44149078-44154078 GCF_019202785.1 Penaeus chinensis | reverse complement strand
GTTAGAGGACTGGCGGTCGTAAAAATGCCTGCGCTCTGACTGCTCGCTCGAGCCCGAGAAAACGACATATCGCCTTGAGAAGTCAAACGCAGGTGTCGTAGGGGAAGTCGCCGCCGTGGCACAAGTGGTAGCGCGCCAAACCACGCTTGATTAGGAAGGGCATCCAATGAGGCAACGGTGGCACTGCCATATAACCTCTCAATAGTGAATTGAGAGAGGCCTATGTCCTGCAGTTGAATGAATGGTTGTGAAAAAGAAAAAAAAATATATATATATATACATATATATACATATATATACATATATATATATATATATATAGATAGATAGATATATATATATATGTGTGTGTGTGTGTGTGTGTGTGTCTGTGTAGATAGATAGACACAGACAGATAACTAGATAGATAGGCAGACAGACAGATAACTAAATAGATAAATAGATAGATAAATAAATAGATAGATAGATTAGACATTGATATATATAGTTACATAGATAGATAGATATTTCCATTTATCTGTGTGTCTGTCTCCGCCCTCTCTCTCTCTCTCTCTTCTACTCTCTTTCTCTCTTTTCTTTCTTTATTTCACTCTCTTTCCCGTTATTACCCAATCTCATTTCCTACCGCAGTTCATTCCTTACTTAACCCTACCCCCCAGCCTTCTCTGCAACCCCAACCTTCCTTTCCCCTTCTCCCTAACCCCTCCCCTGTGTCTCCCACCCCCCAGCCCTTGCCTCCTCAGGCCCCATTCCCCATCCTTCTCTTTCCCCTCTCCTCCTTCCATCCCATCCCCTCTCCCCATTACTAACCCCCCCATTTGCCTCCCCACCCTCTTCCCCCTTTCCCAACCCCCTTTGCCCGTCCCTAACCTTTCCCTCCCCACCCCTCTCTCTCCCTCCCCAATTCCCACCCTTCTTCCCCTAGTACCCTCTTACCCAACTCCTACCTTCCTCCCCCCATTTCCCCCTCCCCAACCCCCTCCCCCTGCCCAACCCCCTCCCCCTCCCCATCCCCCTCCCCCCTGCCCAACCCTTTCCCCGTCCCCAACCCCCTGCCCAACCCCTTCCCCTCCCCAGCCCCTTCTCCCTCCTTTGCTCCCGCATCGGCAACGGCCGTGGGAATGCCTCTCCTTTAAACCGGGCATCGGCGGCAAAAGCATCTAACTGGGCTGATAATTGCGAAGTCGTCATTAAGGACCGTGACGTTTTTACGCTCGAACCCCTGCCTTACCCCCCTTCCCGGATGCCCTCCTTGCCTCCTTAGCGCCAACCAAAGGCTTCATTACCAACGACAACAACACTATACGTTGCGGTTCACGACATATTAACTAGACAACGATTTCGAAAGTTTTAATAAGTTGGTGTGTGTGTGGGGGGAGGTGTTAGAGGGGGAGGGGTAGGGTTGGAAGGGAGGAAAGCTTGGAAAGTCTGAGATGGGGAGGGTTGCGTTATTTAGTGGGGGGGGGGGAGTAAGGGGAAATGGGGGGGGGGGAAAGAGAGGGCATATTGCGGCCCACACGTTAACCCTTACACCTCCAGGATGGGTCGACCATTGTAAAGTGGCCGTAGCTTACACCGCAAGCCGTGCTGGGGCGGACTCTACCTTGCCCGAGGGACGCCTGGAGTGGGAGAACGGGGGGGGAGAGAGAGGGGGAAGAAGAATGCAAAAGGAGAGAGGAAGAGGGGAGGAAGAAAAGAATGGAAGAGGGGAGAGCGAGAGGAGTGGAAGAGGAGAGAGGAAGAGGGGTGGGAGACAAGTATGTAAAGGGAGAGAAGAAGAGGGATGGAAAAGAAGAATGGAAGAGGGGAGGGCGAGAGGAGTGGAAGAGGAGAGAGGAAGAGGGGTGGGAGACAAGTATGTAAAAGGAGAGAAGAAGAGGGGAGGAAGAGAAGAATGGGAGGACGGGGGATTGGGAGATGAGAGAGAAAGAGGGGTGGGAGACAAGTATGTATAAGGAGAGAGGAAGAGGGGAGGGGGAGAAGAATGCAACAGAAGAGAGGAAAAGAGGAGGGCGAAGGGAAAGGAAGAAGAAAGAGGAAGAGGTGGGGACGAGGAAAACAGACTGGGTGGAAAGAGAGAGGGAAGAATAGGAGAGCGGAAATGAAAGATGAAGGAAGAGAGGAGAAAGACGAAGAGAGAAATGGGAAAGATTAAGAAAGTGGGAAGAGTGAAAAGTGAGAAAGGGAAGGCGAGGAGAGGAGAAGAGAAAGTCAGATAAGGAATAGGGAATTCGATTAGAAAGGAAGAGAGAAATGGAAAAGGAGAGAGAACAGGGAAACGAAAAAGTGAGAGAGAGAGGGGGAGAAACTTTGGTAAAAGAAGGAAAAGAAAATGGTAGAGAGAGGAAAAGAAGGAGGTATTAACACAGAGGTCACAGAAAGGGACAAATCACATGGAATGAATCGTGCAAAAGAAAAGAAAAGAAAAATAGAGATCAAACAGACAAAGAAAAAAAAAGGAAGAGACAAAACAATAGACAAACAGAGAAGCAAAGAAAGGGGGGGAAATGAAAGAGAAATGGGTTAAATGAGATAAAAATGGGATGGGGGAGAAGGGAAGAGAAATGAACAAGGAGAAGAGAAAATGTAATAAAACAGAGAAGGAGACGGACCAAGGTATCCGAGTTGGGAAAGTTGAAGAGGAAAGAGGCAGCGAAAGGGGTGAGATGGAAAAAAGACGATAATAAACGAACGACAGAGAAAGAGGGACCGAGGATAAGATACGAAAAGGGAAAAGAAAAAAAATAAATGAGAGCGAGGGAGCCAAGGAATTTATGGGTACAAAGAGACATAGAAGAGAGAGAGAAGGAGAGAGAGAGAGAGAGAGAGAGAGAGAGAGAAAGAGTGAGAGAGAGAGAGAGAGAAGAGAGGGAGAGGGAGAAAGGGAGAAAAAAAGAAATAGACTGATACACAGACAAGGACAGAGAAAGAGACAAACAGAACAGACAAACAGAGACAGAAACAGACAGACATAGGGAGAGACCACAGGGATTCCGTAAACATTGATAAGGGAAGACCACACAGTCCCCGAGGAAGAAAGACGATTGTTGCTGACAGTGAGAAAGGGGGAAGAAGAAAGAGACAAAGAGAAGAAGATAGATAACCACGCGAGGGTCTGGAGGAGGACGAGAATGGAATGGGGGAAACATGGACAGAGAAGGAGAAGCGCGGAGAAAATGCCAATGGAAGTGCCATTGTATGAGTTAATGACAGAGAGGAAGGGAGAGAGAGGGAGAGGGGAGAGAGAGAGAGGGGGGGGAAGAAAGAGAGAGAGAGAGAAGAGAGAGAAAGAGAAAGAGAGAGAGAGAGAGACTGACGGGGAAAAAGGAATGAGATGAGGATATAAAGAAAGAGTGAGAAAGAGAGAACGGTTAGCTAATTGACACGAAAAACAGACAGGCAGATTGACTGAAAGAAAAAGAAAGATGGATAATAGTCAGAGAGAGAGCGACAGCATGAAAGTGAGATAAAGGAGATATAAAAAAAAATGACAGGCTGATTGGCTTACTGGCTTACTGACAAACAGATAAACAGCTAAAAGGACGAAAGATGATGATTCTTTATTCATAGGCACTCACACAAACGCACACACATACACAACACACACACACACACACAAACAAACACAAGCACACACACACATAACACACATACACACAAATAAACAAACAAACAAACAAACACAAAAATACATACAAACAAACATACACACAAACAAACAAACACAAACATACACACAAAAAAACAAACACAAACATACACACAAACAAACAAGCTCAAACACACACATACACACGGTACTTTTTGGCATCGAAGTGGATTTACATGTCAGTCAGTAATTCACTTCAGCGAGATGTGAAACCGTGATCTCAAATCGTCGTCAAGGTTCAAGAACTTCAACTGAAGCTCTTTTCATAATTATACCATCAAAGGAACCCGGGCATCTTTTCCGACTTCGCCCACGCGTCTTGGGGGATGGGGAGGGGAGGGGAAGTGGCGGTGGGAGGGGGAGGGGAGGGGGAAGGGGGAAGAGGGAAGGGGAGAAGAGGAAGGAGAAAGGGAGAAGAGGAAGGAGAAAGGGCCAAGGAAAAGGGGAAGGAGGTAGGAGAACGGGGAATTAGAATGAGGTAGGGGAAGAGAGAGGGGGAAGGGGAAAGAGACAAGGAAAAGGGGAAGGAAGTAGGAGAAAGGAAAATTAGAATAGGGTACAGGAAGAGGGAATAAGGCGAGGAAAGAGGAAGGGAGAGGGGGTAGGAGAATGGGAAACTAGAATGGGTTATGGGAAGTGGGAATGGGGTGAGGGGAGGGTTAGAGGAAAGGGAAGGGGCGAATGGGGTAAAGTAAGGGGTAGGAGGAGGAGGAGAGGGAGAGGGGAAGGGAAATGGGGAAGCGCGTAGGAGGTGGGGTAAGGAGAGGTGAGAAATCAATATTCCTGTTTATTGATAATCTATTTCCTTTTGCAGTTAGAAAGGTTTGCAATGAGGTGGGACCTGGGTGACCATCCTAAACCCAGTGTCTGTTATGTAGATTCTATAACCGGTTGCGGCCATTGGTCAACTTGGCCATGGGAGTGATGATATCAGTGATACAAGGACTCATTCAAAATCTTGATTTGTTTGAGTGCAGACATAATGTTTACATACAAACTCACATGTGTGTGAGTTTGTATATGTATGAGAGAGAGAGAGAGAGAGAGAGAGAGAGAGAGAGAGAGAGAGAGAGAGAGGGTAGAAACATAGAAAGAGGAAGAGAGAGAGGGGGAAGGAAAAGAGGGAAAGAGAGTGACCAATAGATTGATATATATATATATATATATATATATATATATATATATATATATAGTATATATATATATATATATATATATATATATATATATATATATATTATATATATATATATAAGGATAATGATAACAATAATGATAAAATTAAAAACAATGATACTACTTCTACTATTACTACTAATGATAGATAATAATAATGATAGTAATGATGATA
>NC_061825.1:44141578-44144078 GCF_019202785.1 Penaeus chinensis | reverse complement strand
CTCTCTCTTTTCCACCCCCCTCTCTCTCCTCTCGTCTGTTCTCTCTCACTCACTCTCTCTCGTCACTCTATCTATCTAATCTATCTAATTCTATCTTCTCTCTCTCCTCGCGGATCTCACATCCTCTCTCTCCTCGATTTCATCCTCTTCATCTCTCAATATCTCTCCTCCGATCTCTCCCCTTCTCTCTCTCCATCTTCTCTCTCTTCTCTCTCTCTCTCTCAATCACTCTGTCTGTCTCTGTCTCAAATCTCTTCTCTCTCTCTCCATCCAATCTCTTCTCTCCTCTCTCTCTCTCTCCTCCTCTTCACACCTCTCTCTTTCCGTCTCCCCATCTCTCTCTTCTTCTCCTCCTCTCCACCCCTCTCTCCTCACTCTAAACTCATCACTCTCTCTCTCATCTTCTCTCCACTCTCTCTTTTCCTCTCTCCTCTCTCTCTCTCTCTCTCTCCTCTCTCTCTCTTCTCTCCATCCCCCCTTTTTCCCCTCTTTTCTCTCTCTCTTCAATCATCATCTCCTCTCTTATCTTCTCTCTTCTCTTTCTCAACTCTATCTATTATCTATCTATCTACTATCATCTTTCTCTCTCTCTCTCTCTTCTATCTCCTCTAGCTTCCTCTAACCTCTCTCGGTTCAATCTTGTCTCAGACCGTCATCTCGTCGTCTGCATTCATCCCCTCTCCTCTCTCCCAAATCGCCTCTCTCTCTCTCCTTCATCTCTCCTCCTTCTTTTCTTTACTCTCCTTCTCTCTCTCCCCTCTCCGCTAAGTCTTCTTCGTCTGCTCCTCTCATCTCTCTCCTCTCTCTCTCTCTCTCTCTCTCACTCTGTCTTCTCCCCTCCTCTTCTCTCTCTCTTCTCTCATCTATCTCTCCTCTCTCTCCCCTCTCCCGACTCCTCTCTCTCTTCAATCTCTCTCCTCACATCTCCTCTCTCTTCACTCGTCTCTCTCTCTCCTTCCCCTTCTCCATCTTCTCCTCCTCTCTCCTCCTCTCTCTCTTCCTCTCTCTCTCTCTCCTCTCTCCTCTACTCTGTCTGTCTCTGTCTCTCTCTCTCTCTTTTGTTCCTAAAACACATCTCTCTCTCTGCTCTCTCTCTCTCTCCCCTCTCTCTCTCTCTCCTCCCTCTCCCCACCTCTCCCTCCTCCCTCTCCCCTCCCTCTCCTCCTCTCTCTCTCTCTCTCTCCTCTCTCTCTCTCTGTCTGCCTCGCTCATCTCTCCTTCCTCTCTCTCTCTCTCTCTCACCCTTATCTCTCTCTTCTCTCATCTCACCCAAACTCTTCTACCCCTTTCTCTCCTCTCTCTTCTCTCTATCTTCTCTATCCTCTCTCTCACCTCCCTACCCTCCCCCTCTCCCTCTCCTCTCCCTCTCCCACTCCTCTCCCCTCTCTCCTCTTCTCAAAAAGTTCCTCTCTCTCGCTCCTCTCTCTCTTCCTCTACCTGTCTTCTCTCTCTCTTCACCCTCCCTCTCTCCCCTCTTTCTCTCTCTTTAAACCCTTCTCATTCCTTTCTCTCCCCTACTCATTTTCTCTCTCCTTTTCCCCCTTTTTCTACTCTGTCAAATCTCTCTCCCCTCTCTTCTCTCTCTCTTCTCTCCTAAAATCTCACCTCAATCTAAAAATCCCCTCTCTCTCTCTCTCTTCTCACACTCGCCCTCTGTCTCTCGTCTCTCTCGTCACTCCATTCTCTCTCGAAATCCTCATCCTTTTCTCTCTCTCTCCCTCTCCCTCCCATCTCCTCTCCCTCCCCCTCTTCTCTCTTTCCCCTACATCCTCGGTCCTCTCTCTCTCCTCTGTCTCACAATCTCTCTCCTCTCTCTCACCCTCTCTCTCCCCCCCGTCCCCGTCTCTCTCTCTCTCCCCTCTACTCTCTCTCTCTCCTCCTCCCATATCCCCCTAATCCCCAACCCTCAAACTATCTACCCTCCCCCTCTCTCCTCTCCCTCACCCCTCTCCCTCTCCCTCTCCCCTCCCTCCCCTCTCCATCTCTCTCTCTCTCTCTCTCTCTCTCTCTCTCTCTCTCTCTCTCCTCTCTCCTCCCCTTTAAAAAATAACATTGGATTCCACTCTTTTTCATCTAAAAATATCACCCAGTGATGCTATATAAAAAGCGAAAAAAGAGACAGCCAAACAGATTGGTAGGCGCGCGGATAGATAAATAAAGTGACAAATAGATAGATAGATAGATAAATGAAGAGTTAGCATATCCTGCCCTGAACATCGACATAGATGACAGTATATCTCAACCGAGGAACAAACACGTTAGAAAAAAATATTTATCGATCAAATAGATTGCGAGATGATAGTTTGAACAAATAAATCTGGCGAATTTAATCTTTCCCCGATATCTAGCTAAATATCTATTTCCCAATCTAAAAGATATAGCGGTATTGAGGTTGTGAAAGTGATCTGAAAGTAATCTCCGCTTGATGTCCTGCCAAATGTGCCGGATGTGAAAAAAAGGTTGTATACGACGGCTGTCTGATGCCCACAGCTGACAGATG
>NC_061825.1:44121578-44124078 GCF_019202785.1 Penaeus chinensis | reverse complement strand
AAGCTGCCGGAGTTATATTTCAGATACGTATTTCTAGAGGTGTTTTAATAAGTTCTTTTCATTACGATATAAAAGTCTTTTTAGATGCTTAGATTTCGTTTGATATGAAAACTGAAATATTTTGCTTTTCTGGAATTTTATGTAAGCCGTATTTTTTCTTCTTCTATTCGTTATTTTTTTTTCATTTCTTTCTTCTCTTTCTTTCTCGTTTTTCTATGTCTACCCCCTTCCTCCTTTCTCCTCTTCTTCCTTTTCTCTTCCTCTTTCTTCTTCCTCCTCTCTCATCTTCCTCCTCTCTCCTCTTCCTCCTTTCTCCTTTCTTTCCTCTACTCTCTTTTATCTCTCCTCTTCCTCTGTCCTTCTCTTCATTCTTTTGTCTTCAACTTGCTTCTCCTTTCTTTCTCATCTTTTTCCTATTCTTTTTTTTTTTTCTTTTTCTTTCCTTCTTCTTTTCTCCGCTTCTTCCCATCCTTCCTTTCCTTTCCTTTTCTCTTTTCTTCCTCTTTCCTCTTTCTTTCTCCTTTCCCTCCTTTCTCCTTTATCCTCTCTTCTTCCTCTTTCTTCTTCCTCCCATTTCTTCTCCCTTTTCTCTCTTTCCTCTCCTCTTCTTCCTCTCCTCTTCTTCCTCTTCTCTTCTCCCTTTCTCCTCTTCTCTTTTTCTTCCCTCTTCCTCCCTCGTACCCAAATGAGAGGAGACGTGAGAGGAGACGAGGAGGGAAGAAGAGGGAGAGGAGGAGGAGAAAGAAAAGAAGGGGAGAGGGAGACAGAAGAGAAGAGTAGGAGAAAGAAAAGAAGGGGAGAGGGAGACAGAAGAGAGGAGGAGGAGAGACGAAAGCTGGGGCGAGAAAGAGTGGGTAAAAGAGGGAAAGGGAAAAAAAGGAAGGAAGGAAGTAAGAGGGAAGGGAAGAAGAGAGGGTCTCTGAAGACGGTGTTGGGAAAAGAGAAAGAGTGGGAGAAGGGGAGGGAAAATAACTTGGAAAATAGAAGAGGGAGAGATAGAAAGAAGAAAGAGGAGACTAGGAGAAAAGAAAGACAAGGAGAATGAAAAAGGAGAAAATGAGAGAGAAGGATAAAAGAAAAGAAAGAAAAAGACCATTAAGAGAAAAGGAGAGACAGAAGAAGAAATAAAAAAAGACCGAGAGAAAAAAAATCAAAAGAATGACAGAAAAAGAGAGAGACTTCGAAAGAAAATGAGCGTAATGGCACGACACAAAGAGAAAAGAGGGAAGAGAGAGAGAAGAAAAACGAGTGATGGGCATTTAAAGACACACGTCCTAATATCTCAGAAGTGCTTTTGATCTGGTGACTTTATCTCTCCCTCATTCCGTCTCCGAAGCCTCATTTTTCCTCATAAATCCACGTTTTCTTGAGTTTTCCCTTCGCTTCGCTGGCTATTTTCGTCACGGATTTTCTTATGCTAGAGATTTTGTTATTGATATTTCTTTTTCTTTGATTTCTTTGTGTATGTTTTGTTTGTTTGTTTGTTTGTTTGTTTTATCGTATTTTATGTTGCTATTATCTTTTTTTTTCCTTAGTGTGTCAGGATTATGCAGTTATTCTAGTTTCATTATCATTATTACCATCCTTGTCATATTTGTTATCTTTTTCATGATTACCAAGTCCGGTTATCTTAATGAGCTAATATTTAACATTAATTTCTAACATTAAGAACATAGATAGTAGTAGTAGTAGTAGTAGTAACAGGTAATTATAGTAGCCGTAGTAGTAGTAGTAGTAGTAGTAGTAGTAGTAGTAGTAGTAGTAGTAGTAGTAGTAGTAGTAGTAGTAGTAGTAGTAGTAGTAGTAGTAGTAGTAGTAGTAACAGGTAATTATAGTAGCCGTAGTAGTAGTAGTAGTAGTAGTAGTAGTAGTAGTAGTAGTAGTAGTAACAGGTAATTATAGTAGCCGTAGTAGTAGTAGTAGTAGTAGTAGTAGTAGTAGTAGTAGTAGTAGTAACAGGTAATTATAGTAGCCGTAGTAGTAGTAGTAACAGGTAATTATAGTAGCCGTAGTAGTAGTAGTAGTAGTAACAGGTAATTATAGTAGCCGTAGTAGTAGTAGTAGTAGTAGTAGTAACAGGTAATTATAGTAGCCGTAGTAGTAGTAGTAGTAGTAGTAGTAGTAGTAACAGGTAATTATAGTAGCCGTAGTAGTAGTAGTAGTAGTAGTAGTAGTAGTAACAGGTAATTATAGTAGCCGTAGTAGTAGTAGTAGTAGTAACAGGTAATTATAGTAGCCGTAGTAGTAGTAGTAGTAGTAACAGGTAATTATAGTAGCCGTAGTAGTAGTAGTAGTAGTAGTAACAGGTAATTATAGTAGCCGTAGTAGTAGTAGTAACAGGTAATTATAGTAGCCGTAGTAGTAGTAGTAACAGGTAATTATAGTAGCCGTAGTAGTAGTAGTAGTAGTAGTAGTAGTAACAGGTAATTATAGTAGCCGTAGTAGTAGTAGTAGTAGTAGTAGTAGTAGTAGTAGTAGTAGTAGTAGTAGTAGTAGTAGT
>NC_061825.1:44076578-44086578 GCF_019202785.1 Penaeus chinensis | reverse complement strand
CCGTCAGACGGATCTTTACGCAGCGTTTTCATCACCATTAGAAAACTGATTTCTGTCATCCCTTTTATATATATCTGCCTCCCTTTTCTCCCGAGCTCTCGAGATAAATTTCCGAGAGAATAAAACTGTTTAATATCTCTTTCTCAATGACTCTCTTTATGACGACTCTACATCAAATTCCCAATCGGGTGATTAAACACCGCTGTCACCAACTTTGTTTTAAATCTCCCGCGCGCCGCCGCCATGGCCGCGCGCAGGGAAACGAACTCTCCACAACTGTCGACTTCCATCACTTGGAGGGAAATATTGGAGAGCGAGAAGTGCACATATTTATTTCTCCTCATGCAATATCCACAGCTCAGACAACTTCCTCTTTTTTCACTTCTTTTTTCTTCCCTTCTCTCTTTCTCTCTCTCTTTTCTTTTCTCTCCTTTTTTTGTCTCTTTTTATGGAGACTGTTGGAGAATAATAGTGATTTTTAGGGTTCGCGTTTTTGAATAGCGAGGGAAATTCTTGTGGGATGGAGTGATTTCTTTTCTTCTTTTCGTTCTTGCTATTATGATATGGTATGAATGTTCGTCTGGCTATGTGGCGCACTTTCGGGCGATCTTGATGGTTGCTCAGAACGTTTCCAACCCCCGAAAACCTGTGGAAAATCGGGAGATAAATACATATACCTCTAATGTGAAAGACACAAATAATAATTACAGACAAACAAAAGGTAAAATGTATATATATTTTTTTTAATAGACATTAATTTTACAGTGTGTATATATCTATTGCTTATAGAGTGTAAATAGTAATTTACATATTTTCAAGGTCCTAGAGGTATAAGATACTTTAGCTATCTTGAATTACTGAGAAATATTCAATCCGGGCAGATCAGCATTTTCTCATCAGACAAGCTCTCTTTTTCCTATATATAATGTACGTCGCTTTAAGCCGTTGCATACATTTGAATTTTAATCGCCGAGAAACGACGGTCGTAGCATGGCGCGCCGGCCATCTCCGCCGCCGCCGCGCTGAAGTTTACATTATCGATCCCTTAACTATTCCGTGATCCTGGCGAGGTAAAGAAAGGTTTATTCATTCATGAGCGAGGTATCAGGCGAGGTGATAAGTAGGTCTATTTACGATGAGATAGCGACACGGGGGAATATAATGGCTGATCCCTTTATCTGACGTGGGCTCATTAGCATAACGGCGAGAAGGCGGAGCATTTTGCGGCGGCAGCGGCGGAGATTCTCGCTCTGTGGCGTGTTTATAAACGATCTACTTACTTATTCACGTGGAGGCTGCTTTGTTTATATACCCGCTCGTTGTTAATATCTTTATATGGATTTTCTTCGTCGCAGAGTACTTTTATTCTTCATTTTCTTTTCTTCGTCTTTTCTTCTGCATTTTCTTTTCTCCGTCTTCTCTTCTTCATTGTTTCCTTCTTCTTTCTATAGAGATTATATTCTAGTTGCAAACTGCCTGTACAAAAATAAGCGAAGAATATTGGTCTGTGGATTATCAGAAAACTATATACTTACTTATGTATAAATAAAGATTTAGGTCGCTGCTTTTGAGACTATCGTCGCTCATATTCATCTGTGAGGATAGCTCTCTGGATTATTTATGAACTCCTTACTGATTTATACAGTTACCATACACATATACCATACTTACAGCTTACCATACAAATATATACAACTAAAAACAATTGTAACTATATGTGTATATATACATACATACATACATAGTGTGGACGAGGGTTTCATTGGACTCGATCTTATATTTTTCTACTTGATCATCTATATGTCATGACTTTTCTTTTTTTTTCAGATTTACACGAAACATAATTTACACATGTATATAAAAAACATCATATGAATATCATTATACTTTCTTTTTAAGAATATAATAATGAGTATGATTGTTCTAACCAGCTATATTATACATGATTCAAATCCCCGTTCCTGTGAGACGCTGTTTATTTACTCTGCTTTTGAAAACAAAGGAAAGAATAAAGATTATAAATATAAACACGTAGCCCATTACAACGCCGCTCCTCATCAACGGAAGAAAGAACCCGGATGCGCGCCATTTTTTAAAAGTTCGTTGGAGCTTCGAATGCGGTCAATTGCTTCACATTTTCTGGTCAAATCAACCGCCGCGAATATATTATGACTGGATAAGACTTTGGCTGATCGGAGGGAAATTTAGATCAACCCACTTTCAGGGAAATTGGGAGGAAAAGTATCGATATAATGGTTCGTCTGTTCTAACGATACGCTGTGGGGAGTATCTGGGAATTTTCCTCCTTGGGAAATATATATAGAAAGGTAGATAGATATATAGAGAACTAAATAGATAGAAAGACAGGCAGATAGATAGATAGAAAGACGAATAGCGAATAGACAGATAGGTTGATTGACAGAAAGAAAAGAAAAAAAAGAAAAAAGGATTTGAAATCTCTAATGACTTCGTTAAAGAATAAAGTATCAAAATGCAACTTTTAATATTTTTACTACCAATATAAAATACTATGGTACTTTTAGTATTAGCATCTAATTAATTCATTTATCTAATTGTTAATTGAATTGTCATTTATCTTTGATAATGCGAGTACCAACAAATAAATAATATGAACTCAATCTGGCGGCTAATTGTCACAGTGAGAATTTTAATGCAGGCCGTTGCAATCTTGGCGTGTGCTTGAATTCTGCATCATTTAATTTTATTATATCAAGCTAGATATTAAAAATGAATATTCAGACCTGCGATGCCGTTTACGTTTAATTTCGTGAAAATAGAAATTCCTTTCTTTTCTCCCGAAGAGAATCTATTTGTGTATATATATATGTATATATACACATATATATGTATATATAGTTGTGTGTGTGTGTGTAAACTCTAAGTATGTATGTATGTATATTAAATATAAATATATACTTATATATACATGTACACACACACACAGACACACACGCACACACATATGACTGCCACAGTGGTCCAGAGGTTAGAGCACTGGACTCCGACCCTTATGGTCCCGAGTTCAATTCCCTGTCGCGGCAGTCGTAAAAATGCCTACGCTCTGACTGCTTGCCAGAGTCCGATCTAACGGCAAGAAAACGACATATCGCCTTGAGAAGTCAAACGCAGGTGTCGTAGGGGAAGTCGCCGCCGTGGCACAGGTGTTAAGTGCGCCGAACCGCGGTTGATTAGGAAGGGCATCCAATCAGGTGAGGGTGAGACTGCCAAATATCCTCTCAAATCATGAGAGAGACCGATTTCCTGCAGTGGAATAAATGGCTGATGAATATATATATATATATATATATATATATATATGTATATATATGTATGTATGTTACAATAAATATGTGAAACCAGGATTACACGTAAACCCTGAAATAATCAAGGATATTATGTAATGGTTGTGACCTTTTTTTCTTAATTTCTTATTATTTTATCATTCTCCTTCAGATATATTTTACCATTTAAATGTCGATGCATTGCTCATACACCCTACAAACTACTCTATGGGTATCATGCTTTATACTAAACTTCTTCTTTTTGAGAATTCACGTAATATCACGTAATGCTGATGGTCACAGATTACATGATATCTCTGGTAATTTCAGGGATTACGTGTAATCCCTGGTTTTACATATTCCCTGTAATATATACATATATATAAATATATATATATATGTGTGTGTGTGTGTGTGTGTGTGTGTGTGTGTGTGTGTGTGTGTGTGTGTGCATGCGTCCACAACCTTACACACACACACTTCCAATTCGTGCGCGTGGTTCGTGTTGGTACATGTATATATGTCTTCATACATATACATCTGCACAAAGAAAAGCGTTTTACTCAGCTTATCCGTGAGCTGTGAGTGATCCTGAGCGCAAGCCCTGCCTGTTGCACGGCCTGCTCCAGCGACCAGCCCCGCAGCCCGGCGTCGGCCGTGCCGGAGACCCGCGTAGTAACAGCGTCGGTGTCGCACTAAACCGTCCCTTCCCATGGCCCAGTGTCTGGCAGCTTCGGAGACAAGTGTATGCATTTGCATTTATTCCAGGATATTTTCATCTGTCCACTCTGCCACGCCATACCTGTAGGATCTCTTGTTTACGTCAGAGGAGCTGGCGCGATCCTTCCGTTGCAAAGGAATGCGCATAAACGTCGGGATAAATAGGCGGGACAGCATTCCCTTCCCTAAATTGGAAACGCAGGCGTCGGCGAGCCCCGAGGCCCATATGCGCCGTATTTCACCTTTTATCTCGCTCATTAACTCACAGTATCATAGGGGAAACGTTCCGAGCTGAGTATTTGGGGCGCAAGAGTTCATATCTCAGGAGTAAGAGCTTTGATGAGGACTTTGAAACGGTGGCCCGCTCAGCATTAGAAGGGAGGGAAGCATATATAGCCTTGGCACTCGTAGAAACACTGGTTGCTGTCTCTCTCGGCGGGAAAGCGAGAACAATAGGCATAATTTAGAGCGCACGTATGTTCCTCGGCGGACGTTATAAATCTGAGGCTTTGAGGTTTACACTTGCGGAGCTTAAAATGTTTCTTACTGCGAGGTGCGGGAGGATGGCTGCCTGGCGGAATCCAGTCGGAGAAGCCGCAGTCGCTGCCGGTTACTGGATGGGAATAATGTAACGCTGGAAAAGTTGTGGTTGGCAATGTCTGTCTATCCATTTGTCTGTCTCTGTCTGTTAGTCTCTCTTTCTCTCTCTCCCTCTCTCCCTCTCTCTCACACACACACACACACACACACACACACACACACACACGCGCGCGCGCGCGCGCGCGCACACACACAAACACACACACACACACACACACACACACACACACACACACACACATACACACGTTCCATAAACACATGAATATATTCCCTTTCTCTCTCTACTATGACATTGCAAATAGCAATCTCTTCATCGCCTCGGGCATTCCACATCTTCATTCCCCATGTTACCTTCTAGAGGTTGACTCAAATGAATACCAGTTCCTCCTTAACTATTAAATCCCTACATGAAATAAGAATTAGAATTTAGGCTGGCGTCTATCCGGATAACAGTTCGTGCACGTCTATGTCGGGCAGGGCCTTGCTGTCGATCTCATCGTGGTTCAGTTTCCTTGTCTTTATTTGTTAGGTCATTGGTCGTATTTGCTCGCCCGGTAATATTGCCAACGTCAGAGGCTCAAATTCGCTTGCCTGCCGGATATGACGGTGTCTGGCAATTGTGGAGATTTTATGTCTCTTTTCTGGTGTAAACAAACAAAACGGGAAAAAGGATGGACTCGTTTTGACAGAAGAATAACTTTTGAAAACGTAACCACGAGCGCGTACGCTTGTACTCAATTATGTGTACGCGTGTATGTCTGTGGATCTGCAAATAATCCATATGCAGTGTAAACAAACACGATACCTAATATACTGACCTAATGCACTGAAACGAGAATGACCCCCTCCTTGTCCCGCAGTAACCCCTTCGGCCTGCATCACGCCAGAGGGAAACCGCTCTCCCCGCTTGGTAAATAACTCTCTCGCTACCTGCTTTATGGAGCAACAGTTTGGACTGAAGCCAGTTAGTCGAGTTTACGGAAAGTTTACCCAACTCAACTCAACAGAGGTAAAACAAACTAATGAACACCAACTTGCTATTGGAGCTTCTGGGGTTATTGATACATGATGAAGCATTTGTGTTTACTCGACAAGCACTACTGATTTGTGAAAGATTTCGAGAGGAGAGAATCTTGCTAATGGATGAAGGAGGTGGTGTCGAAACCAGCAAGCAAGCTGGAGGTATCACTGCTTCGAAGCTTCGAACGGATAATGTTGCTCGAGTCATTGACAGTGCGAATAGTTTGTGGTCGAACCATTTGTAGACGTGCGATTGCGCCATCCTGATACACCTCCTCCTACAGTATACCGGCGCTTTGGTGGTAATTGGCGACAGCGAAGACATATTTGGTGGCTCAGCGGCCCCGGAAGCAATACGGAATTCTGCGATTTAGTTTGTTTTAAAAAGATTTCCATACAAGTGTAAGGCATTCAGTAATATATAGTGAAAGAAAAAAAAACATTAATTCTATTTTATAAAGATTTTCAGACGAATGTAGGGCATTCAATAATATATGGTGAAAAAACACTAATTCTGTCTGTCGACGATACTGAGGAGGATAATAATGATTAGAGGATGATGGCAATCATCATCATCATAATAATTATTATAATGATTATAATAAAAATAATGGTGATGGTAATGATTATAATAATTATAGTAGCAATCATAATGATCAGAGTAACGATGATAATCGTGCAAATTCTAGTGATGATAATGATGAAGTTGATGATGATAATGATATAGTAATATAAATTACTCAAGTATAATGGTACTGTCTTGTTATATTAAATCGCAAGAATATGAAAGTGATAACTTTAATGATGATAGTAATAACAATAATACCGGATTATAATGATGTCAAAATGGATTTATGTATTGAGATACAGAAACATGCAGATGATAATAATGATAAACAAGACATCTTAATAATAATGACAGTCATGATCAGCCACATCTAACAACTATATTCAAGAAGTGAATCCTTGCTTAACAGTAGAACTTCACTTTGTGTAAATAACGACTCGACATCCACTTCTCCTTGGATATTATATTTGCAGCCGACGCGTGTTTACGGAGAAAAAACTTTGGAGATGAAAGAGTTTGTAAACGTGTTTGTGTAACTTGATTAATGCAGGTACGGTTATAGTACTTAATGTATACTTACACTGTTTAGATACTTGCCTAGCCACTTGTGATGTTTCTAGTGACATTTTTTCTTTGATTCGTGTTTTTTAGGATATATCCCTATCTTTATACATGCATAGATAGCTAGATTGATAGGTAGATAGCTAGATTGAGAGAGAGAGAAAGAGAGAAAGAGAGATGGTATATATATATATATATATATAAAATATATTAAGATAGAGAGAGTGGGGGGATAGAGAGTAAGAGAGAGAGAGGGAGAGAGAGAGAGAGAGACTAACATATTTTTTTTTTTTTTTTTTATGAGAGAGAGAGGCTTAAACAGATAGAGAAAATTATTGAGAGAGGCTAACAAAGAATAATGCAACCATGCACCGTCAAGAATCACCCGAATTTCGAATCTTTCACCTAACTCACAATAAAATGTATATGCATATTTAAGATTGGCTTTCATTAACGTTCAATAATATTATCGAAAGCAAATAGGAAAGTCCCTCTGAAAAGGAAATGCGTGGACTGATATATTTTTGAAACCCGATTCATTCAATTTTCTGTACAAAAGGATATTTTCGTGTCTCTACAAAAATAGATATTGGAAAAAATGTATATACAAAGGTGAGCCAAATTCAGTAACCCTTTTTGTGTGTGGAATAAATTGTGTTTTTTTACTGACTTTTGTTTTAATCATAACGTATTAAAAAACTGGACTTTGACATTACTGATTTGCATGGTATTTGATAACATTATGAGAAATTTGGGTCCAGCTGTTTCATATCATAAGATCTGCCAGATCAGTCCCTTCGCTGTGTGGCTATTTATGGGACAACTTCCTCGGTGAAGTCAATATTGGTCTTGTTATATGATAAACTCTGAAGTTAAGTAAATGCAGGCAGAGTCATTCAAATCCATACGTTTAATAAATGATTTATGCATGTTTTACACACACACGCGCGCACGCATACACACACACACGCACACACAAACACACACACACACACACACACACACACACACTCACACACACTTCTCAATTATACATTCACATTCATTAACTGGAAAGAATGAAAGTAAATGGAAGACATGAAATGAATCAAGAAACGCTTATTAAGGGCAAAATAAGAAAGAAAGAAAAGACATGACCAGGAATTATCCCCTTCAATAAGTGATCACGTGACCTGAAGCATCGGCCCGTCACGGACACTAACCGGCCGCCACCTGGGGGTTATGACGTCACTCGAAAATATTCCGCGTTCGTGACAAGGCAATGACTCCTTTGATCACACGAAAGTTTTAGGTGATTGCGAAGAAGCACGCTACTCCCTGTGACACGAATATGGTTACGCATTCACGAATTGGATTGCCGTGATCTCCAGCAAACTATAAAAGATAAATTTCTAAAGATCACGAATCACTTGCATGACTTCAATATTTTCTTCATCACCGTCTTCCTTACGACCTGCAGTAGCACCCGTTTGCATGCATTAATATCTGTTTGCTTTCCCGCCTCTCAGTCCCTCCTCTCTCACTTTATGGTTGAACTTGTGGTTAAGCCTCGTTATTTCCCTGGTGGTCGAGCCCGGAACTGTTTCGACGTTTTCTCACTCAGATCCCAATGAAATCCACTCTCGAAGCTTGGTTGTGAAAGGAACGCTCACGGGCTCTTGTTTGTGGGGATGGGTGTGAATTGGATTTCTTTCTTATGTACACAAAAATAGAGTTAGATGGATATAAGAATTTGATATATATATATATAAATATATATGTATGTGTATATATAATGTATATATATACATATATATATATATATATATATATATATATATATATATATATATATACATTCGTACATACATACATGCAGACAGACAGACAGACATGCATAATACAGATATACATATATATGTATATATGTGTACACACGCATATATATATATACATATATATATATATATATATATATATATGTATGTATATATACACAAGCATAGATATATACACACACGCATATATATATATATATATATATATATATATTATATGCATATTTGTATTAATATATAGATAAATAGATAAATAGATATATATATATACACATAGCGTTAATTGCAGTGTTTCTATATCCCCTTTTTATATAAAATTTCTAAGATCAACGAGACTGTGAACACTTTACTCATAATATCAGCAATGCGATCAAGATTAGATGCCTCTCGTTTGCGATTGATAAAATATCAACGACTTTCTTCAGATTTACATTTTTATTGTTAAAATTTTCAATCTGCTTTGTTGGAGAAATTTATGTTGCTCTATGATATGCAGTTTTAGAGTTATGTTTTGATATTTTTTTGAGGGAACTATGACAATAAACTGTGATAAATTGTTTCATAACAAAAGTTGTTTGATTCACTAATGTATTTGGTATTATTTTCCAAGTTGCTGAATTATGTCAAACAAACTATACGTTAAAGCTAATATCAGTGGTTATAGCAGTAAATTCCACGCCGCTAAGTTTTATTAGAGAAAGAAATTGTTAATAAAAAAGCAGCGATCACGTGTAAAAAGTGGTGAAGCTCCAAGTCGTTAATTTCAGGTTCTTCATTATTTACTGCATGTGGCCATCATTCATCATCTTTTTCGCGGTCATAAAAATTCCTTCTTCACAAGCTCTTGTAAGGCACATCTTTCGTAAACTTTTATCAAAGGATGAACGAGGCAAGAGTAATTGTGATAATAGATACTGAGTAAAAGTCATATGTAAAGGAGAAGATAACGAAGAAGTTCATAGAAAAACATGGAATACATTTTTTTTTTTTTATATGTAAACAGAAGCCGCCTTGCAATGCCAGGTTTGGACGCTCGCTGAGGCTGCTCCGTACTGTGCAAAGGGAAAGCAATGTTATATCCTTCAAGCACTACGGCTGTGTATTCTATAGCGATAAATGGGATGTGCAACTGTTATCAATAGTGCAATGGCGTGTGTTTGTGTGAAATCATAAACCGGCGTACGATAATAGGATAGGTTTTGTGATGCGCGAACATTACCGTTTGAATGGTGCCAGATGTACGATCGTCCATGAATTTCGGGCATAAAATGATATCGATTTTGCCTTGTAACCTAAATCCCTGGTCATATGCTCTGTCTATTTTCCAAGGTGAATTTAATAAATCAGGGCATGACACGTTAAAGGCGCCGTCCTCTTGTACCGAAACCATATTTCCGTTTCATGGTAGT
>NC_061825.1:44056578-44059078 GCF_019202785.1 Penaeus chinensis | reverse complement strand
TAATGTTGTTGGTAATGTATGAATAAAGTGTTGTTGGTAATGTTTGAATAAGATGTTGGTAATGTGTAAATGATCATTTACATGATAACCGTCAGTATTTCATCATTGGTATTAGTATTAGTATTAGTACCAGTATCAGTATTTATAACTACAATTATAATAACTATTATTGTTTTAGTCATCAGTAGTATTGTTATAATAATGATGATATTATAATAATGATAATAATAATAATGATAATAATAATGCCATATTATTGTTTTTTTATTATTATCACAACAATTATTATATATGTATGTATATTTGTAGACAGAAATACATGTATATATATACATATATATACATATATGTATATAATATATAACATATATATATATAATATCAAATATATATGATATATGTAATATATATAATATATATGATATATGTAATATATATAATATATATTATATATAATATATATGATATATATAAAATATATATAATATATATAATATATATAATATATATATATATATATATATGTATGTGTGTATATGTGTGTATGTATGTCTGTATGTATGTATGTATGTATGTATGTATGTATGTATCCTGTACATGGAGATTGGAAAGTATTCTTTCCACTCCAAGAAGGTATATATTTACACACATATATGTGTGTGCATGTATATATATGTATATGTATATATATACATACTATATATATACATACACATATAAACATATATGATATAATATATATATAAATATAATTATATATGTATATATATATAGAGAGAGAGTTAGTGAGTGAGTGAGTGAGTAGAATCTATTCACAGAGAGAGAAATATATATAATATATATACATATATATATATATATATATATATATATATATATATATATACAGAACATATATATACAGAAAGAGAGAGAGAGAGAGAGAGAGAGAGAGAGAGAGAGAGAGAGAGAGAGAGAGAGAGAGAGAGAGAGAGAGAGAGAGAGAGAGAGAGAGATTAAAGACGTCATGGCCTTTCATAGTGAAAGCATGTTTCTGAAAAGCAAGTAAACATGTTTTTCATATGGCAAGTCTAATTTCCTAGGTAAATAAAGAGAGAGAAAACGAAATATTTAGATATGAGCAAAATGGAGAGACTATCCGTACTTTTCAAAATCTTGTAATGAAAATACGCCCATTTTTAAAGCCTTATTTTCACAAGCATTGCAGAGACAGCTTTATATAGAAATTTCTTAAGTAACTTTTTTCAAAGGATGGAGAATATCAAATGGCAACCTTTTACTTATTTAAATGTATATGTGTGAAGGCTGTTTATGCAGCGTTCGTCTCTCAACTCGTATTTCATTTCGTTGGATAGTTTATCAGATAGGTTCGTTTCTGAGTGAAGGGAAGGGCAAAATCGCTTTTTTATGTCGGTTGCTACTGGTATTTGTTTATTTATTGTGTGTGGGTAAATGGTGTGTATATGTATATATGTATATATATACACATATATACACACTTTTTTTTTTTTTAAAGATATATTTTGTTTTTAAAAAATACGTTATAGTCTTTTTTGTTCTCGTTATTGATGTGATAATTATTCGTTTCACTTAAACGCCAAGTCTGAGATATTTGCCGAAAATGAAAATTCCTTGTTTAATTACAGAATTTCCTGTTTTATTCCATTCATATATTTGTTTGCCTGTTTGTATACTTAGTTTACCTACCAGATGTTCATGCTTGCAAATGCGGCGGAAAATGTAATCTCCTGTATTATGAAAGATTTAGAGCCGTGATGTTGCTTGCGCCCACATTTTGCATATGTTTACCCAGGCATCTTCATATTCTTTTGATCCGAGGCAAGGCATGGATCTTTTAAATTTAACAAATTATTTCAGATGCAAAGATCTCCACGTGTGTTGTTGTCACAGGTAGTAAATCTCCCGTCAGGATGTTATTGATTACTGAAAGAAAACAAAATGAGGGAGGAACAGACGGAAAGAGAGAGAGAAAAAGAGAGAGAGAGAGAGAGAGAGAGAGAGAGAGAGAGAGAGAGAGAGAGAGAGAGAGAGAGAGAGAGAGAGAGAGAGAGAGAGAGAGAGAGAGAGAGAGAAACCCCACCTGACAGACTAATAGATACGAACAAAGAGAAAGACACATATAGCCAAATAAATGCATAGATACACAAAGTCAGCGCGAAAGCGAGGGAAGAAGGGTAAAAAAAAAGGAAGTATTTACTGCACCTGTCGTGACCACACCAATCCCTGATACAGCCTGGACCCATAACTCAGAGAATTTCAACGTAATTCAAGATATTACAAGGGCAAACTTTAGAGACCGGACGTTGCAACTCTGGGATTACAAGAGCCGATAATTTCCCTATGACGTTTGCCCCGTATAAACTAGACGGATTGCTCACGTCACGCGAGGGCTCGGAGCGGGCGTGAAATTTCGTTACGTGGAGGGCGGGCTCGTCGTAGTTTTTTGTTTTGTTTGTTTGTTTTCGGTGTTTTATGGCGG
>NC_061825.1:44034078-44044078 GCF_019202785.1 Penaeus chinensis | reverse complement strand
CATTGGCCCCAATACCTGCAAGGGAGTAATCTTTAGCAGGGATTTGAGGACAATGGAGGAGAGTGAAATTCTGGAAAATATGAAGGACCAAAGCGTAGTGGACGTGAACTGCATGACCAAGAAAGACGGGAATGTGCGAACAAAAACCGGATTGTGTTTTTTGACCTTTGCTTCAAGTAAAATTCCTGAGTATGTCACGGTTGGATATGAACGTGTCCAAGTGCGACCTTACATTCAAAAACCTATGCGCTGTAATAGATGCCAAAAATTTGGACACACCTCATTACGATGCAATGACAAAGATACCAATAAATTTACTTGTGGTAAATGTGCTGGAAATCATGACACTGCTATATGTACTGAGAATACGCTCAAGTGTGCTAACTGTGGAGGTCCCCATCAATCTGGCTCTGCCGAGTGCAGCAGCTTGAAGAAGGAGACTGAAATATTAGCATACATGAGAGGACATGATGTTAGTTACCGTGAAGCCAAGAGGAAAGTTGAAGGTTTGACCAGCAAACCCAATACTTCCTACGCTTCAGCAGCAACTAACAACTCTTCCAGTGCAAACGGCATCAGTCAGGAACTTGCAGCTAAGGATAAAGAAATTGCTGAATTAAAGGAAACGGTCAAGGAATTAATGAGTCAAATCAAAGAATTGAAAGATACAATTCAACAAATTGCTGAATCAACCCAGCAAAAGCAGCAGCATCATAAGGAGGATGATACCAAAACACAGTCTGGATCGCACCTTCTCGTCCAGGCGGCTCCTGCTAGGACTTCGTCTGGTGTTTGGTCTGCTTCTCGAAGCAGATCATCCTCCACCGGGCGTCTCCCTGGCAGCGAGACGCAGGACATGGAGGCTACTGTCTCCAAAAATACCCATGGGAGGCCCCTGGGTAGCGAGGGAGAGGAGGACGAACCTCCCTCCCAGAAAAAGAAAATTAAAACTGGCGGACAAGGCACTTCCAAACCCCATAAAACGTAATCATCGCGTTAACCATTATACAATGGAACTGTCGAAGTATTAGATCTAAAGTAAACGACCTCAGATTATTAGCCTCGTCCTATGCTCCCGATATTATAGTCTTACAAGAAACACACTTAAACAACCTCGTCTGCGACGAGGTCGTATCACTCAGAAACTACCATTTGTGTCGGAAGGATCGTGAGGGTAGGGGTGGAGGCGGAGTCGCCATGTACATCCACCAAAGCCTCCCTTTTACAGAAGTGATTATTGATTCTACTTTGGAGGTTGTCGCATGCAAAGTAAAAATCAATAACACGTATCTGGCTACATGTTCGGTTTATTGTCCCCCTGATAAAGTGGTAATTTATGATGAGCTCTTTGCTCTTCAGGATAGTCTGCCACAAAATAAAGTAATTCTAGGTGATTTTAATGCTCATCATACATTATGGGGTTCCCTGCGGGCGGATGGTAGAGGTGAGCAAGTAGTTAAGCTGATTAACGACTCTGATTTAGTCCTTCTGAACGATGGTAGCCCAACGCGGGTAGACGATAATACCGGGAATTTGAGCTTTATAGACATATCACTGGTCTCATCATCAGTAGCAGCCAAGTGCCTGTGGCACACCATTGACGACTCGTTGGGAAGCGATCATCTTCCTATTTTGATTAAATATTCATGCGACACAGCAAGAACGCCTTCAGCGCCTAAATTTAACATAAAAAGAGCAGACTGGGTCGCCTTCACAAGGAGCGTCAAGCTCGAACTTGTTGGAGAAACCATTGATGATAAAGTAAACAATATTCAGAATTCGATTTTAGAAGCAGCTTTGCTATCCATTCCTAAAACTTCGACAGATAGCGTTAAGCATAGAGTTCCATGGTGGACACCAGATTGCCGCAGGGCGCTGTGCCGACGCAATAAGGCCTACAGGCTTTTCAAAAATAACATCAATAATGAGAACTTTTGCAACTACAAACTAGCAAGAGCTAGGGCTCGTAGAGTAATTAGACAAGCTAAAAGAGACTCCTGGCGTAGCTTTGTCTCTACAATCAATAGTAATACAAAAATATCAGAGGTTTGGTCCACTGTCAAAAAAATTAACAAAAACAAAACATCCTGCAAAATTAAAAACATCATCCACGAGGGAACAAATTTCGATTCACCAAAAGACATTGCTAATGTACTCGCCAGGCAGTTCTCTTATACAAGCAGCTCAGCAAACTACCATCCTGCTTTCCTGCCCACCAAGGAAGCCGCTGAGCTGCAGCCTATTCACTTTGCCACAGGAGATGACTTTGATTATAATAAAGACCTAACAATGAATGAGCTTGTCCGAGCCCTAGAAGCCTGTAGAGGAACATCCCCGGGCCCCGATGAGATTCGATATGAGATGATGAAGCATCTTAATCATGATGACATGATTAAGTTGCTAGAAGTGTACAATGAAATTTGGAAAAGCCACACTTTTCCAAACTCATGGCACTTCGCCCACATCATTCCTGTATTGAAAGGAGGGGGTAATCCCAGAACTGCCATCTCCTACCGACCAATTGCGTTGACAAGTTGCTTATGCAAGGTCATGGAACGAATTGTTAACAGTAGGCTATTGCATTTTTTAAATAGCAGTAATTAACTAGTTGACGAGCAGTGCGGCTTCCGAAAGGGACGCCAAACTCTCGATCAACTAGTAAAGCTGGACAGTCATATTCAAGAGGCAATAGCCAAAAAAGATTTTTTGATTTCAGTATTTTTAGATATAGAAAAAGCCTACGACATGACATGGCGATATGGCCTACTCAGAAAACTTTATGCTTTCGGATTACGTGGAAACTTGCCTTGTTTTATTCAAAATTTCATATCTGACAGAACGTTCTCTGTCAAACTTTTTGCCGACAATGTCACTTTTTCGGACATTTTTGTCCAGGCAAACGGGGTCCCACAAGGAAGTGTCTTGTCGCCAACATTATTTCTATGTATGATTAATGACATCCTACCAGCTCCCCCTCGAAATCTTAAATACTCACTGTACGCCGATGATTGTGCATTGTGGCATTCCAGCAACAATGCAGAGTTCTCGGCAAATCGTATCCAACTCGCATTGGATATGATTCATAACTGGGGCCTCCAGTGGGGTTTTAAGTTTTCCATTAGAAAGAGTATTGGGGTAATTTTTTCACATAGAAAGATACCAAATATCAGACTAACTTTAGATAACCACCCAATACCTATTCAAAATTCTGCTAGATTTCTTGGTCTACTCTTTGATTGTAGACTTAATTGGAAAGACCACATTGGTCAGTTAAAGAATAAATGTCAAAAAGCACTAAATTTATTAAAGTGCATTGCTGGTAATAAATGGGGAGCTGATAGGAAGTCTTTGCTAATGATATATAAAGCCCTGGTTAGGTCTAAAGTAGATTATGGGTCAATCGTGTATGATTCGGCATCGAAAACAAGTTTGAAAGGATTGGATGCTGTGCAGAATGCCTGTTTACGTGTGTGTCTTGGAGCCCTGAAGTGCACTCGGATCGAGCGTCTTGAGGTGGAGTCAGGAGTACCTCCCCTCCGACTCAGACGCGGCCAATTAGCCCTGACCTATGCCGCTAAGGTGGCTCGATACCCGAGCCATCCCAATGGCAATGGAGGCATTAGGCCCTTTGCCACGAGACTCCACGACCTCGTCGAGAAAGTCGGTATAGATCTCTCTACTATTGATACCCTGGTTCAGTCAAACATAGCGCCATGGGAAACACCCAATTTTTCCATCATGGAAGCTTGGCTTCCATCAGCTAAGGCCATGGCGCCGGAGGGTGAGGTACGCCAGCGGTTTAGAGAGATCCTCATTAAGCATTTATCCTTTTTTCATATATATACCGACGGCTCCAAGACAAATGAGGGTGTGGGTGCGGGTGTATGGTCGACTGAATGTGAACTAAAGTTTAGACTGCCGAATCATACATCGATCTTTCTTGCTGAACTTTTTGCCATTGACAAAGCTATTGATTTTGCTCTATCGACGACCCACGATAGAATAGTCATTTTTTCCGATTCATTAAGTTCACTTAAAGCTATTAAATCCTTAGAAACCACTAAAAATGAATTGCTGGGTAATATCATTCGTAAGTTACACGGTGCCAATAAATCAATCAAGCTAATATGGGTACCAGGCCACTCTGGCATCCATGGCAATGAACAGGCTGACAAATTAGCCGGGTCAACTGACGATTTGGACATTACCATAATCCGTACAGATCTCAGGTGTTTTGTGTCTCTTATAAAAGCAAAAATACATCTCCTGTGGCAAAGTGAGTGGACCAACCTCCAACTCACAAACAAAATCAAGAACACAATAGAGCCGTGGGACACCTCCCACAGAAGAGAAAGAAGAGAAGAGGTGGTGTTGGCACGCCTAAGAACAAACGCCACAAGACTCACCCACCTCACACCATACATCGAAAAAAGATTCCCTCCACAATGCCCCCATTGCACAAGCCATCTTACAATAGCCCATATCCTCATAACCTGCCATAAATTCAATAATAACAGACAATCCATAAAAAATTACTGCAGAATAAACAATATACCATTCACAACATCAAATCTATTATCCGATAATGAAAAAATAATAACTAAAGTAATTGCTTTTCTAAGGGAGACAAAACTTTATGACCTTATATAGATTGATAGAATAAATAGGATCCATTGGCTTAATAACCTTGGCCATGTGCCGCTGGTTGATAGCCAAGAAATCCAAAAAAAAAAAAAAAAAAAAAAAAAAACGGTCGCCTTTATATGTGCATCGTCCGAGAGGGAAAACAGGAGGGAGCGAAAGGGGGGAAGCGGGAAGGGGGGATTCCAGGAAATGTTGCAAATACTCACCGGAGTTGCACAAGGAGGGGGAGACGTTGCAACCAAAGTCATCTTTCAAAGAACTCTATATAATGATGTCGCTGAGGACCTGCGAGTGAGTCCTTGACGAATAAACCTGTTTCTTTGTTTGGACTTATTTTTATATATCTATTTGATGTTGGTGCTGTTATAACCCATCTCTGATGATGCAAGTTTCGCGTCTTTTAATGCAATGATTTCTTTTCTTTAAGCTGTGAGTGTCTTTCTTATCTTGAGAGTGGGAGACTGATTGCATTACGAACTAGAGTGTAAATCCCTCACCCGATTTAGCTCTCAGCAGTTAGTTGCTTGCCAGTGTATGAAGTTTGAGCCGCCAGTTTCGACTCTCGTCCCCGGAACACGTGTCAATACAAGTAGGTCTGAGAGTCATGTGTTTCGGATACAAGAGTCGAAACTGGCTGTTCGCACATCGGCAAGGTTCAGTGGTGAGCTGGAGGAGAACTGTACCTTTCAAGTGATGATCTTTTCAAATTCAAATGTAATTTTTTGTGATTCGTTGTTTTTTCTTGTTTCTTCGCAACGTCCATGCCGTTTCGTTTCTAGTTCTTATAATCTACACTAAAAGAGGTTAATCAAAGGCAGGAAAGTTTTGTGATATAGTTGTCTTGCGCTTCCCGTGTGCATGTATATGTGCGTTTGAGAGAGGGAGGTGTGTGTGTGTGTGTGTGTGTGTGTGTGTGTGTGTGTGTGTGTGTGTGTGTGTGTGTGTGTGTGTACGCGCGTGCGTGTGTGCGTATCTCGGTTATATATGAAAACCATACACTCTAATTGGATTTTTTGCGATATAATAACTAGTTCAAATTAACCAAAGTTGTGAGAAATGCATTTAGCAGAGGGAAAGAAACTAATAAGGTCTTGGGACGGCCCGAATTTGGCTTAATTGTATATTTTTGTTGTATGACTTTCGATGATTTAGTTCTCTTGGAGGCTCTGGAATTCTGTTGTGGATTTTCGAGTTCTTAAATCATTAATCGATCTCTTATTTATTATGCTTTCAAGATATCATGAGCTACCCTCATTGTTCTCTTTTTATATCCTCTGGGGAAAAGATTGCTTCAATGGTAAAAACAAAAAAATCATTATTTTCTTCAATATATATTTTCCATATATATTCACACAACAGAAGTCACAATTGCACATCAAAATAAAATGATATATTGTAGGCACTAATCTAGCCCGGTGTCATACGGCCCAGGATAGTGCGGACCGGGATGATACAGCCCAGGGAATGTAGTCTAAGGTATGCAGCCTCGGTATACAGGCACGGTTTGCAGCCAGGTAATGCGGCCTGGGTTTTTTCCATCTTGTACAAATTAAGGAGGCTGAAAACTAAAACCTTTTGGAATAATAAATCACTTATTTTGTCACTACATCACTTCAGTTTCATTTGTTACGCCATTTCATTTTCACTTAGCACTTACAATTTTCGCAATTAAAAAAAAAATACATAAGTATAGCGGCCTACTTACAACGTGTATCGGTGTGGAGATTGGAGACAAGTGGCTGACCATATAACGGTGACCACCGACCATGGCTTCATGTTCGAAGCAAGGGGAATGGGTCGTCCGGGTAAACCAAATGGTTCGGTGATGCACACAAGCACGCACGCACTCGCACACTTCGCACACAAGACAACAAAATGCAAAGGGAAACCATCACCAAACCCTGCACACACACACACACACACACACACACACACACACACACACACACACACACACACACACACACACACACACACACACACACACACACACACAATCATCGGAGCAACTGCAGTCGCAAGCACTTGGGTGAATACGCTTCCCAAGCCCTGCTTCGTGTGCACACAATCACGTTAAAACATCTCAAGACTCGAAAGAAAGGGGGGGAGGGAGAGAGAGAGAGGGGGGGAGTTAGAGAGGGGGGGGGGGCGTTAGAGAGAGAGGGGGGGGGGCTAGAGAGAGAGAGAGTGAGAGTGAGAGAGTGAGAGTGAGAGAGAGAGAGTGAGAATGAGAGTGAGAGTGAGAGTGAGAGTGAGAGTGAGAGAGTGAGAGTGAGAGTGAGAGTGAGAGAGAGAGAGAGAGAGAGAGAGAGAGAGAGAGAGAGAGAGAGAGAGAGAGAGAGAGAGAGAGAGAGAGAGAGAGAGAGAGAGAGAGATACAGAGAGAGAGAGAGAAAGTGAAAGTGGGTGAGTTAGTGAGTGTGTGTGTTATGCTTAGTTGACAAAAAATATATTTATAAACACTGAAATTTCAACCACGCTTGAAGTTTCGCTGGTTAGATGAAAGGATGGATTGATTATCAGTATATGAGCTTATAGAAATAGAATAATTGATGATGTTATGGGGTTTGGATCCATATGTAGCTTTCACGATTTTTCTTTCTCTTGAAGCGGTAGGAATTTTGAATAATTGTCTCCATTGTTATCCATTTCCTTGGTAACCTGATATGTACGCGCAAAAAATATTTAATCCATTGTATCGGTTCTTGGAAATGAAACAGTGCTTAATGAAAGTGAAAGTGCTTAATGAGGTCCCGTCATATTTATAGGCATGAAGTCGGCACCACTTTGCTTGTTGTATTTATAGAATTAAAAATATTATTCTCTATGATGATTCTGTCTCTCCTTGTCTCTTGCGTTCAGTGAGTCGTAAATTACCCTTGATTTTGATTATAAGTATGTGTTCTATCTGTAAGTATTAATTCCATCTGTCTTTGCAACCTCTGAATTTCAGCAGATGAACAGGAGCTAATTAGAGGGACCAAAGTTACGAATCGGTTGATCGAACAAGCCATGATAGCCAAATCTAAAACCTTGGGATAGATGACATAAAGAATGCTATAGTTCACATGCCAAGCGGCGTCAACGGGTAAACATTAGGCTTTCCTTCGGCGGACACAAGAGAGAAAGTCTTAACTTGAAGAGCAGCATTGATTCAAATGACTACTGTCGAATGTAAACAAAACAATATTTGTTCTCGGGGAGGTTCATTTAGTTCCGAGTCTAATTCAAGTGATTTTCTTGGTTATGTGGAATTTAAAACAAGTAGAAGGAACAAGCTTCGTCGAAGATGACCATTATCGTGTCGTTTGTTGTCAGAGAAGCGTCCGGCTACGTAACTGGTAAACGGGTGGTAATGCCGATTTTATGGAAGGATATCTTCGTTCCATTACACCTTCAAGAATAGATTCATATCTAGTAAGATAGTACATGTTACATGAGAGTTAAACCCATGTGGACAGATCGAAACAATGATCTTAATCCCAAAATCCAAAACCAAGAATTCCCTGCGCCCGCTTGGTTCAGCCGGAAACGTACTTTCGATATACTCTTTTGGATTTCCTGGAGCGTGTGTAACCTTGTATAAAAGGCCTGTAGTCTTTGACTTCTGTAACTGATAAAACGGGGCGTGTGTCACTCCCACTCTGACCTTTTCATTATTGTTAAGATAAGCGACTTACCAGTCCGAATTGCCAGCTTTCATATGTGTTTACTTTGTACTAGTATGTAAATTCAGTAAATAGTGAGTATTTGTAAGGAAAAAATATACTCTAGGAAAGTATGAATTTTTAAAATAGCGAATTTGTTCTTCAACAAGTTTATCACAAATGTATGAGAACCGACAGATATTTTTAGTACACTGTTTTCGTTAATTATCGTCGTTTTGCGTAGGGTACACTCTTGCGCATGGGAAGCTACCAGTTGAAACGAAACGCGGACTTTCCATTTTGGAAATCCGTAGGTCAAATGTCAGATTAGGTCGTGTTATCTTGTACATGCATTGAATGCATATTAGTTATATCTAACACTCTGCGAATTCACAGGGAATTTACACTTATGACAGCCAAATTGTTGAAGAGAATCGTAATAAAAAGAAAATGGTCGACATGCGAACCTTGACCATATTCAGTACCGCGCGTTGAGTAAGAAATAATACAAATAATAGAACCTCCAAGACATATCCCGCAAAAAAATAGTAAGGCTCATTAGCCTACTGGAAATAACCCTTTTTACACCCTTTAGACCCGCTTGTCTCGCGGGCTTGAGACATCGATATCTTAAACTGAATGAGAGTCACGGCGCTAATTGCCTCGCCGTGTGTGGAGTCGCCAGGCCGGGTCTCTGGCGTGCGGCGCTGCGGCGGCGGAGAGCACTCAAAGGACCTTTCTCGTACTGCGAGATGGCGAGAGAGAGAGAAAAAAAAATTGTATATGTATTTATACATATATGGATTGCAAATATATAATGTATATATATATTTATACATATATATATATATATTGTATATTGTATACGTGTGTGTGTATGTATGTATGTATGTATGTATACATATATTTATACGTATATATATATACACACATGTATATATAATATATATGTATGTATGTATATGTATATATGTATATGGATATATATATAGAGAGATCTATAAATATAGGTATATATGTATGTATGTATATATGTATGTATGTATATACACTCATATGTGTATATATGTATATATATATATTTATGTATATATATATACACAAACATATATATGTTACACACACACATACATATGTATATATATAATATATATTTATACACACACAAAGACACATATATGTATATATATGATATATATCTATTTACACATGCACATACACATATACATACACATACACATACATAGCCACACACACACACACACACACACACACACACACACACACACACACACACACACACACACACACACACACACACACACACACACACACACACGCACACACACGCACACACACACACACACGCACACACACACACACACACGCACACACACACACACACACGCACACACACACACACACACACACACATACATATGTATGTATGTATACACATATATTATAATTGCATACAGTATATATATATATATATATATATATATATTTATATATATATATATATATATTTATATATATACATACACATATACATATACACATACATACATGCATACATGCATACACATATATACATGCAGATATGTATATATATAAATGTATGTATGTTTATATGCATATATGCATATATACATATTTACATGTATGTTCACACGCACAAACGCACTACACACGCAGAGGCATGCATTG
>NC_061825.1:44026578-44029078 GCF_019202785.1 Penaeus chinensis | reverse complement strand
AGGAAAAGGAAGAGAAAAAGAATGAAAAGCATTATTCACAACTTCTTCCCCCTTCCCCATCCCACTCCCCCTACCCCTACCCCTACCCCTACCCCTACCCCTACCCCCACCCCCCGGAGGTGATGGAAGAGGTCGCACAGACGACCCGCAAGTTGACATTCCCGCTTAGTCGTTGCTAGTCGTATTTACCTTCTGTCGCTTGCCTCACCCTGACCCCTTCCCCTCACCTTCTCTCCTCACTTACGCAGCCAGTCCTCTTTCTCCTCCTCACCCCGTCTTCCCCATCTTTATCCGTAGTTTACCCACCTCTCCTTTCCGTCGCCAATGATCTTCTCTTATCTCCTCATTTTTCTTCCCTTCTCTGCTTTTCGCCTTCCCCCCCTTTTCCTTAATCCTTCTTCTTCCTCATCCCCCCTCCCTCGCATTATCACCTCTTTCCCCCCTTCTCCCTTCTCTTCCCCCCATTCACATCACCTCCATCTTCCTTAAATACTCTCTTCACACCTCCAAGCACCCTTTATCTCCCTCCTCATTTCCCCTTCCCACTCCCCTCATCTCCCCTTCCCACTCCCCTCCTCATCCCCCCTTCCCACTCCCCTTCTCACCTCCCCTTCCCACTCCCCTCCTTATCCCCCCTTCCCACTCCCCTCATCTCCCCCTCCCACTCCCCTCCTCATCTCCCCTTCCCACTCCCCTCCTCATCTCTCCTTTCTACTCCCCTCCTCATCTCTCCTTTCTACTCCCCTCCTCATCTCTCCTTTCTACTCCCCTCCTCACCTCCCCTTCCCACTCCCCTCCTCACCTCCCCCTCCCACTCCCCTCCCCTCATCCGTCTGTCGAAAAGAGGTCTCGGGGAAGTTGACACAGGCGACGATGGATGTTGGGGAAAGCGAGGGAAATTAGCGTAATTCTCGGACACATGTGAGGGGAAACTGAGAGAGGGGAGCAAGGAGGCGGGCCGAGGGGAGGGAGGAGAAGAGAGATGGGAGAAAGTGTGAGGAGGGGGAGAGAGGACAAGGGGAAAGGGGAAGAGGAGGGGGGAATGGAGAAAAAAAAGAAACGGGGAATAAGGTGAGGTGGAGATGGGGGAAGAAAGTTCGAGGGAAGAAAAAAAAGGGAAAAAAAAAGGGGAGGAGGGGGGAGGAAGAAAGACATGGCAGAGAGAAAAGAGGGAAGAGAGACGGGGTGTCAAAATAAAAATATAAATGAAAAAAGTGTAGTACAGAAGGAAGTGCGAGAGTGAAATATAGTATGAAATATAAAACATATAAGTAAGAATTTCTTCTTTCTTTCATTCTTTATCGCTTTCTTTCTTATTTATTATTATTATTTTATTATTCTCCTTAAATCTGTAGAACAAAAATGAAAGACAGTAAATGGAGAGTGTCAATAGAAGGTCTGAAAATGAAGAAAGATTGAGATTAAGTTGAAGGTTGTTGGCAAAAGAAAGGAGTAAAAAAGCGAAAAGAAAAAGGCGGTCCTGAATTAGAGGAAGAAAAAGGAAAGAAAGGGTGAATGAGGTACATGGAAGATTATTGCAAAGAAATCAGGAACAGAAGGAAATGAAGGAAATGGGAAAGAGATATCAGAAGAAAGGGAAAGTTTATGGATAGAGAAATCAATACGACACAAACACTTATACAAAGGAAAAGAGAGAGAGAGTGAGTGAGTGAGTGAGTGAGTGAGTGAGAGAGTGAGAGAGAGAGTGAGAGAGAGAGAGAGAGAGAGAGAGAGAGAGAGAGAGAGAGAGAGAGAGAGAGAGAGAGAGAGAGAGAGAGAGAGAGAGTGAGAGAGAGAGGGGGGAGCAAATAGACAGAAGAGAGCGAAAGAAGAAATAGAAAAACTAATTGGAAAAAGTGAAAATAAAGAAAAAAACCATGCAATGGAAGGTTGGTGTCGGGGAGTGTGGTAGATCAGCAAAGGGGAAGGGAGGGGGGGGGGGGGGGGGGAATTGGCAAAGGGGCACGAGTTAGGGATAAGGGGGGCGGAGGGAAAAGGGAAAATGGTGGAAGGAGAAGGGGCGGAGGGAATAAGGGAGGGGCGTCAGAGAAGGGGCAGAGGGAAAAGGAGAGATGGGTCTTGATGGGGGCAAGAAGGGAGAGCTGAAGGTAGGGGCAAGAAGGGGGGGGGGCTGAGGATAGGGGCAAGAAGGGAGAGCTGAGGATAGGGGCAAGAGGGGAGGGCTGAGGGTAGGGGCAAGAAGAGAGAGCTGAGGGTAGGGGCAAGAAGGGGGGGCTGAGGATAGGGGCAAGAAGGTAGAGCTGGGGATAGGGGCAAGAAGGAAGAGCTGAGGATAGGGGCAAGAGGGGAGGGCTGAGGGTAGGGGCCAGAGGGGAGAGCTGAGGATAGGGGCAAGAAGGGGAGGCTGTGGATAGGGGCAAGAGGGGAGAGCTGAGGATGTGTGTGGGGGGGGGGGAAGAGGGGAAAGGGTTTGGCGCACGCGAGATTCGGGGAAGCCGGAGTCGGCTCGAGGTTAAATACGAGGGCATCGGAAAGCCTC
>NC_061825.1:44014078-44016578 GCF_019202785.1 Penaeus chinensis | reverse complement strand
TAATATCGCACACACACACACACGCGCGCGCGCATATATATACACATATATAAAAGTATGTATTTATATATATTTATATATGTATATATATATATATGTGTGTGTGTGTGTGTGTGTGTGTGTGTGTGTGTGTGTGTGTGTGTGTGTGAGTGTGATAGACTGGTTCATTATAACAGTGATAGTGACTGACTTAGAAATTGATAAATTGAACCTCAAATGCAGAACAAGTAATATATAATAGATGTTATATATTTCAGATTTCGGCATCCAGCCTAAATTCTTGAAGACTTGGAGAGCATGAGACTTGTTTCTTAATTATCATTTTCACAATTTTATGTTATAACATTACTAAATAATGGATGGCCGTATAACGAATATTAATATACATTCATCAAATGCTATACTCATTCTGCATCCTAACATTTGCGAAAACAAATTAGGACTCATACATTATGCCATTTATAAGCTAATATATAAATACACATTCAAACGAACATTTTGTCTATTGCAAAAGTAGAAAGTGCAAGTAGTAGTTTGGCCATCAATTTGCCAGACGCTTATAGACTCAGACTGTGGGACAGAGAGACTAAAACACATACATATATACATACATACACTTCCACACACACATAGGTAAGCAGAAACATAAATATATATATATATATTATATATTATATATATTATACATATTATATATTATATATATTATACATATTATATATTATATATTATATATATTATATATATATTATATATATACATATTATATATTACATATATTATGTATATTTATTATATATATATACATATTATATATTATATATATTGGATATTATATAATATATATTATATATATTATATATATTATATATTATATATTATATATTATATATTATATATATCATACATATTATATATTATATATTAATTTATAAATATATATATATATATATAAAGAGAAAGAGTGGGAGAGATTATTATATTGTGTACTGCGCCTTGGAATGTGAGAGCATACTCCTCACTCTTTGAAATAAATCGCCTTTCCCCCGCCTCCATGACAGATTCCCCGTGCTGTAAAGCTTGGATTGATGCCTTTATAATTCTGTATCTATCGCAACATCTTCGAAATTTCAGAACCCTTATTTTCTGGACGGTTAAGGCAAAAGTTTCCACTTGAAGTTGTAGCCAAATGACCTCTCTGTATCTAGAATTCTGATAATGATAACAATAATAGTAAAAATTAAGATACCTACTACTTGTCGCTTTATCGCCCCCCTTCTTCATCCTCCGCCAGCCCCTTCGTCTCTTTTGTTTGAAGATGAATACTGCGACATCTGTGAATGGGGGAAACAGTTGCCAGGCTATAGGTGTAGTCGGACTTTTGCTCCTGATAACAAATTAATAGCCATTGTAGAGTAGTTCACATTAATTGCTATATCCTTAAACGTGGTTTGTGACATTTCACATTTGTGTTCTCGACACACTCCACGAGGGGACTTTACTTTTTTTACGATATGCCTCAACAGAATTTCTAGTGTTGCAAATTTCGTGTTTCTCATCCACTACAAACAGTGATGTTGATAAGACTAGCGATCAAGAATGGAGAAAGTTGGTATCTCTGAGCAATTACATTGCTGTAAAGACATATAAAAGTGTCTTGCAATATATTCTGATTAAGCTGTTTCATTCTACATTTATTCTGACCCATTATTTTGGAAACCTTTAAAAACCGTCGTCACGGTTGCCAGTTGTATGTGAACTCCAAGCAAGTTGCCATGTGCCACAATAGTTTATATCGTGATTTTTTTTATTTTCAGTCTGGTTTATCACTACATATTAACAGATGTATTTATGATATTCATAAATCATCAAAATCTTTTATATACGCATACCTTATTAGGTAATATTCTTGATATGAAACGAAAATTACACATTAAATTTCCTGGGAGAAATTATGATTAAAAAAAATTAGTGTAACAACACAACTTCTTAAAGTATATATTTTCATGAAGTATTATTCATGACAATGTAGGTGTATTTCTTTGTATAAAATGATAATTACTGCATATCCTCCACTGCATTGTATATTGTGGATCAGCATTTAGCATGTCACATTTTGTTCCTACGTTGTGGAACATCTAGCGACCTCAGACACACGTAATTCCCACGGTTGTGTCATCATGGGGGAATTACTATTGCGTCTAAACACACCGATGCGGTACGAAGGCTATATGAAGTCCACAGTTTGTTTAAGCGGCTGTAAAAGGCCCAAGTTACTGTAGGCGAACCACAACCCCCTCCCCCCTCAAAAAATAAATAATAAAAAAAATAAAACGCTCTCTTTTTTCCCATACCATGTGAGCGTCCACTGCAGTGCTTGTCCTAGGCTCAGTCGCGAAATTGTAAACCTTCCGGAAAGTTATCGTAATTTCCATAAATATAAACAACTGAATTTGACTTCCGGAGCGAGGTAGCCGCTACCAAATCATCGGTGTTGCCA
>NC_061825.1:43999078-44001578 GCF_019202785.1 Penaeus chinensis | reverse complement strand
TATTCGGTCTTTGTTGCAGAAGCGTTTCATCTCGGCTTCATTAAATATTATACATTCCGCTCATTCATTTCACTTTCTGGGTATTTTACAGGTGCTTTGTTTGTATTCCGGTCGTTCATCTGGAAATGGGATATTTGTGTTCCCTTCCAGACTTATGCAACTTCCATAAGTCTGGTGAATCAAGTTCAACTTCACACTTGCACAACACTCGCACACACATAAACGCAGACAGATAGATTCATGCACACTTATGGTTAAATACTCATACGCATATATGCACGCACACACACACACACATACACACACACACACACACACACACACACACACACACACACACACACACACACACACACACATATACATAGTATACATATATTCATAAATACACATGTATATACATATGTGTTTGTGTACATATATTTACAGTTATATTATATGCTTCCAATATTACGCAGTAAAACAAACAAAATGCCCCAATACTTACAGTACATATTCAAATGAAACGCGGGCACATTATTATCAGCTGTTTCTAAGTTCAGAATTCTCACGCCTTGAAATTTCCCGGAAACTTTCGTACCAACTGTGAACGATTAAAAGCTTTCCGAAATTCCCGAAATTCAAACAGTTTCCGGAAAAAAAAAGTTATTTTCTCGACTCAAGTTGCCTACCCGGTGACAGATCAGACTTAAACCTATAATTAAAGGTCTTCTTTCATTGCACTGACTATATAATAAGTACTTGGGTCCTTGGCGCTCTGTTATCTGTAGCATCAGCTGGCTTGCTTGGTTTAGCTTTGTAAAATGTAAGCTTAGGGTTCAGGTTTAAGCTTCACATTTAGTTTTGATTTCAAGTTCAGGAGCTTGAGTAGCATTAGGTTAGTTTAAGTTAGGTTGGACTGGCTTAGTTTATTTCAGCTTACACAAGCATAACTTAGCCCAGGTCAACCCAGGTCAGACCAGCGGAAGGCGTTCATTAGCTTCGAGAATAAACCGATAAGAAATAACAACAATCACTGAGCTATTAATTTCTTTTCAATAAACGTATTCGTGAATATAATATTGAAGCGCATTTCAATAGGAAGTCTAATTGCATGTATCATATTATACATATACGAATGTAATAGCAATTGTTTTGATAAAATGTGCTGTTAATCGGAAGAATAGAAGATAGTGAGAGAGAGAGAGAGAGAGAGAGAGAGAAAGAGAGAGAGAGAGAGAGAGAGAGAGAGAGAGAGAGAGAGAGAGAGAGAGAGAGAGAGATAGAGTGAGAGAGATAGAGTGAGAGAGAGAGAGAGAAAGAGAGAGAGAGAGAGAGAGAGAGAGAGAGAGAGAATGATGTATATATACATATATATATATATATATATATATGTATATTATTTGTGTATATGAGACAGTATATGTATATATGAGTGTTTGTATGTATGCATATATGTGTGTAGACACAAACACACATGCACACATATACACACATATACACACATATACAGGCATATATACACACATAAATGTATGTCTATATATATTTATAAATGTATATATTTATATAACTATACACACAAACACACACACAAACACACACACACACACACACACACACACACACACACACACACACACACACACACACACACACACACACACACACACACACACTCACTCTCACTCACTCACTCACTCACACATACACACTCACACATACACACACACACACACACACACACGCACACACACACACACACACATATATATACAAATGGATAATTCAGATTTTTTTCCCATCATTGTCTTTCTTGTAATGGGTTGGGGGACATTGTGTTTTACTAACTTCTGGCACACACTGACTTTTCACGAGACATTATTTCGTTGAACCTGAACTTTACGAAAGATTAAGAAAAACGAGTAATTCTCCCGGATATTTTCTCCCTTGTCTTCGCTCTCCGTCTTTTATGTCCACGTTTTTTCTTTCTCCTTGTCTATTTTCACACCCACGTTGGCATCCGGCGCAGCTAATTACACAGCACGTACCAATAGCCCGTCGCGCTGTACCTGCTGATACAGGTGTGCAGCAATTACCGGCGCCGTGTAGAGACAAGGAGCAACACCGAATACATTCTCCAATTCTCTCCTTATGGGGATCCCGTGCCTGGAAATAGGCTCTGTGCTGCGTGTGCTTGGACGAGGGACAGGTTGGTACGGAACCATTTTGCCGGTTCTGCGATTTAGGGAGAATAGTTGCCATGACTGCGCATTTTGTCGCAGGCTTCAGTGAGGTTTTCAACTCAAGTTTTGCATTTTTCTCCGTATTTGCGTTGATAATTTGATCTTCGGTGCAATAAGTTAGATGTAAACTAGTGCCTGTTGCATACATACCTGCGAGAGGAGGCACAAAGGGACGGCTTTGTTCATTAGTTCATGGACTATATCTGCCTCGAGCGTTCATAAGCATTGTGTTCATCTCAGGATGAAGGCAGGAGGAAGGAGGGGAAGGGGAGAGA
>NC_061825.1:43989078-43991578 GCF_019202785.1 Penaeus chinensis | reverse complement strand
AACTTGAATCTTTACAAGTTGAAATGGATAGAACACGCATGAAGTACCATAGTGTGCAGACAAATAGTGATGGTTGAATGTTAATAGTGAAACGTAGATAATTGATGCACTGAGTCTAGGGAAATCATATATTATGACACATTAATTTACGTTTAATTGGATTTGCTATGTATTAAATGTATCGCGGTAGGTTAATTTGCAACTTACATATGATTTGATTAAATATTCATAGCACATTTTGATAACCGTATTCCTTCCGAGCCACGCCATGCTGTTTTTTTCCAAGTAACCCAAGTAACCCAATACGGTGCGTATTGGGTTACTTGGAAAAATATAATTTCCCATTGTTAACTGCAAATGTCCAACCGTAGTGCTAGAAGAATGTAGTAGCACGTTGGACACGCCTCTACGCCTCTCGCAGAGGGTTTCGTAGATCTTGCCTGTAGCTGTGATTCCTGTTGCCCTTTCCCCGACCGCCTCCCAAATTCCAAAGGCGCTGACCTTATTGGGCTTACACTAGTAACTCTTGATGGTGAGGTCTGGGCTGTTAGGTCTTGCAGAAGTCTTCAGGCGACGCCAGCAAGAACTTGTTATAACTGGACATGTCAGGCTATTTCCTAATTTGTGTTGGACACTTCTAATACGTAACAAAACCTGTCCAGATAATAAAATTACAACTAATAAGAAACAATAGCATTTTTCATATATTGACTTATTTAGAGGCTAATGAATTATGGCTAATGGATATTTTGCTCTCACAATATAAACAAAGCGAAGTTCCTGATCACCATTATTAACGTGGTATGTTGTACTCTTGCTTATACTGTGCCCCCTACAGGCTTTTTACATTGCCTGTTGGGCTTTCAAGAACAGTGCCAACTATTCATACTCGTTATCCTGCCGCGGCATATTTTTCTTCACGAATACACTGGGGCCAAAAACAGCTAGTTTGCCGAAGACTGAATGCCTCTTTGCAGGTTAGGTTAGTCAGGGTTAAAGTTCTTGAGTGCGGAGTAACTTTTCTTAAGAGCTTGCATGGGCGGTTGGCCGAAAAGAGTCACGTGATCGGGTTGACCGAAACAAGTTTTTTTGTTTTTTTTTCGTTTTCGGCTTATTTTTCTGTTTTGGTGATCGTTATCGTTTTTAGTGTCAGTGTTGTCGTAGTTATTATTGTTGTTAATTACAGCTTTTGCTAGTAGTCTTTGTATTAGTATTCCTAATTTTATTATTATTATTATTATTGTTATTATTATTATTTCATTTTTATTATTATTATAATTTTATTATTATTATTATTTTATTATTATTATTATTATTATTATTATTATTATTATTATTATTATTATTATTTTACTATTATTTTTTATGATTATTATTATCATTATTATTTTATTATTATTATTATTATTATTATTATTATTATTATTTTATTATTATTATTATCAATTCTATTATTGTTGTTGTTCTTTTGCTGTTGAATATTGTTGTTATTGATAATATTATTACTATTACTATTAATATTATTATTAATATTATTATCATCATGATCATCATTATTATTATTAGTAGTAGTACTAGTAGTAGTATTATTATAGTTGAAGATGACGATGATGATGATTATAGTTCATATTATTGTTGTTATTATCAACTTTATAATTATCATTGTGATTAATTATCATGTTTTGGTGTTACTGTCAGAATTGTTATTAGTAATGGCATTACTAATGTTTTTCTGTTCGTATTTTTGGCTTTATCATTATTATTTCTTTTGGTCGTTGTTTTCTTGTTTTATTATATTTCCACTAACATTCCTACTGATGGTCCATCCAAAATTTAGTTGCAGTTATTCCCGTTGCTATTTTTATTGCCGTTGATATCCCGATCGTTATTTGACTGCTACTCATATTGCTGTATATTATATATATATATATATATATATATATATATATATATATATATATATGTATGTATGTATGTCGATATATATCTATCTACACACACACACACACACACACACACACACACACACACACACACACACACACACACACACACACACATATATATATATATATACAGTATATATATATGTATATATATATATATGTATGTGTATTTATTTATTTATTTATTAAATATATATATGTATTAAATACCTATACATATACATTCCTGTCCTTATCATTTGTACAATATAGCTGTACGAGTCACATCTCGCCGAGGGCGCCACAGCTTAGTATTTTTCCATCACTTTCGTATTGTCTCAGAAGTGGAGGAGTTTTTCCCTTGCTTAGTGAGACAAGGGTATCACGTGCCTAGGTTATTTCATGCTTCGAGAACCGCGCGGGATATGCAGCATTTTTTTTCTTGCTTTCTTTCTTTGAGCTTTTATTGGTGTTGTTTTTAATTAATGTTGGCATTTCTTAAAAGGTTGTAATAGTTCATGAGTGGGATTTTCATTGTTGTTTTATAATGATTTTTGTATTATTAACATTTTTGT
>NC_061825.1:43969078-43971578 GCF_019202785.1 Penaeus chinensis | reverse complement strand
CCCTACCTCTTGCCCCCCCCCCTCTCCTCTCCCTACCTCTTGCCCCCCCCTCTCCTCTCCCTACCTCTTGCCCCCTCCTCTCCCTACCTCTTGCCCCCCCCTCTCCTCTCCCTACCTCTTGCCCCCTCCTCCTCTCCCTACCTCTTGCCCCCCTCCCCTCTCCCTACCTCTTGCCCCCTCTTCCCCCCCTCTCTCCCTACCTCTTGCCCCCCCCTCTCCTCTCCCTACCTCTTGCCCCCTCTTACCCCCCTCTCTCCCTACCTCTTGCCCCCCTCCCCTCTCCCTACCTCTTGCCCCCCTCCTCCTCTCCCTACCTCTTGCCCCCCTCCCCTCTCCCTACCTCTTGCCCCCCTCTCCTCTCCCTATTGCCCCCTCTCCTCTCCCTACCTCTTGCCCCCCTCTCTCTCCCTACCTCTTGCCCCCCCCCCCCTCCTCTCCTACCTCTTGCCCCCCTCTCCTCTCCTACCCCTCTACCTCTTGCCCCCTCTCCTCTCCTTACCTCTTGACGCCCTCTCCTCTCCCTACCTCTTGCCCCTCCTCTCCCTACCTCTTGCCCCTCCTCTCCCTACCTCTTGCCCCCTTCTCTCCCTATCTCTTGCCCCCCTCTCCTCTCCCTATCTCTTGCCCCCCTCTCCTCTCCCTATCTCTTGCCCCCCTCTCCTCTCCCTCCCTCTTGCCCCCCTCTCCCTACCTCTCCCCCTCCCCTCCTCTCCCTACCCCTTGCCTCCTCCTCTCCCAACATCTTGCTCTCTCTTCCCCAGCCTTTTATTATTCCCTTCCCCTTGCTCTCCCCTACCGCTGTCTCTTATCCCATCCTCTTGCCCCCTGCTCTTCTTGTCTCTTACCCTCTCCTCCTACTTCCTCCCTCCTCGTGCTACTGTCTGATTTTACCCTCTTCCCCCCTTTCCTTCACTCATATAGTTCTTATCTCCATTCCTCCCTGAACCCCGCTTCCTCCCTCAAACTTTCCCCACAAGTACGCACTCACGGCCGTCTTCTGTCCGTGTGTCCGCGGGCTTGGGCGAGTAGCGGTAGGCTAGATATAAGATCGTTGACCGCAATCACTGGGGGTAAACTGGGCTGTGAGAGTGCTTGCTGTACTTTAGCTTGGTAATTGCGTGGGGTAAGGGGGAAGGGGGAGGGAGGGGGGAAGGGGAGGGAGGGGGAGTCTAATTGCTCCTTGGGTTATGGCAAAGGTCGTAGTACTCTGTCGTTGTTTCCCAAGAGCACTTACGGCGGGAGATATGCCACTGAACAGAGGTCGTTACGTCGTAGCATTTACTTTGAAGATGTGAGTTACGAACCCAAATCAATCGCTATATCTCTTTTTTTGCCCCATTGCCTAGCTTTTTTCCCTTTTCTCTCGTCTCTTATTTCCCTCTGCCTCTCACTCTACCTTTCCCTCTCCCTCTCTCTCACCCCTCTCTCTCTCTCTCTCTCTCTCCTCTCTCTCTCTCTCTCTCTCTCTCTCTCTCTCTCTCTCTCTCTCTCTCTCTCTCTCTCTCTCTCTCTCTCTCTCTCTCTCTCTCTCTTCTCTCTCTCTCTCTCTCTCTCTCCCTCTCTCCCTCCCTCCCTCCCTCCCTCCTCCATCTCCCTTTCCCTCTCCCTCTCCCTCCTCCTTCTCCATCTCCCTTTCCCTCTCCCTCTCCCTCCCTCCCTCCCTCCCTCCTTCTCCATCTCCATCTCCCTTTCCCTATCCCTCTCCCTCCTCCTTCTCCATCTCCCTTTCCCTCTCCCTCTCCCTCTCCCTCCCTCCCTCCCTCCCTCCCTCCCTCCCTCCCTCCCTCCCTTACTCCCTCCCCCCTCCACTTCCCTTCCTCCCTCCCTCCCACCCTCCTCCTCCATCTCTCTTTCTCCCTCCATTCCCACACTCCCTCCCTCATCCCTCATCCCTAATGCCTCATCTTCCCATCCCCCGACCTCACTTCCTCTACCCTCTAGTTTTCCTCTCCACTTCTTTTTCTTTCTCTCTTCCACCCATCTTAATTATTATCGATTGTCTTCTCCCCGTTCCCTCCAATAATCTATCCCTCCCGAGAGATAACGTCAACACCTCAACCAGACAACACGGGACCCAAATGACAAAAGGCGATCGATCGAGGCGGAAGCGGGAAGACCAAGTCACACAATCGAACCCCCCTTTTTTTTCTTCTTTTTTTATTTCCGCCCTTATACATCGGCCTCGACGGCGGCTTTTGTTCTTGGTGGTTGGCTTGTTGTCGTTGTTGTTTTTTGTTTTTGTTTTTGTTGTTATTGGTGTTGCCGGTGTTTGTGTGAGGTGACCTTTTGGTTGTTCGGTGGATTTATATAGATATATTTTTTTTGTTGGCGCTGGTGTTCCTAAAGGTCGTTTCTTATTAATATTTTTGGTGTAATGAACTTTAAATTTAAGTTTTTTGTGTTTTGATTTTTTCCCCATGGCGGCCTTCTACTAGTCACGTAGACCGATCGGCGGCCTCCGCACTTGTCGGCGCTCTGCCAAAGGGCAACGAACCTACAC
>NC_061825.1:43961578-43964078 GCF_019202785.1 Penaeus chinensis | reverse complement strand
AGGAGGAGGAGGGAGGGTGGGGTGGTGTGGAGAAAGAAAAAGAGGAGAGGAGGAGAGTGTGGTGTGGGTGAGGAAAAGAGGAGGAGGAGGAGGAGGAGGAGGAGGTGGTGGTGGTGGTGGTGGTGGGAAAGATAGAAAGGAGGAGAAGAGGAGGGGTGGTGGAGGAGTGAATTGGTGTAATGAGAAATGGAGGGGTGGGTGGGTGGGTAAAAGAAGAGAGGAGGTTGAGGTGGTGGTGGATAAGGTAAAGGGGAGGAAAAAAAGGGGGTGGTGGGTGGGAAAAAGAAAAGGAGGAGGGGGGGGGGTGGGGGGGTTAAAAAGGGGGAGGGGGTGGGGGTGGGGTGGGGTGTAAAAAAGGGAGGTTGTGGTGAGAAAAGGGGGAAAGGAGGTGGTGGTGGGGGGGAGAAAGGAGGAGGAAAAGGGGGAGGGGGGGTGGGGTGTTTGGGGGGGTGGAAATTTAAAGGGGGAAGAGGGGTGGGGTGTGGTGGGTGTGGAATAGATAAAAGGAGGAGTGAGGAGTGGTGGTGGTGGGAGAAGAAGAAAAGGGAGGTGGAGAGGGTGGTGTGGTGTTTGGGGAAAGAAAGAGAAGAGGAGTGTGGGGGTGGTGGGAAAAGGAGGTGGTTGGTGGTGGTGTGGAGAAGAAGAATAAGGAGGAAAGGAGGTGGGGTGGGAAAAAAGAAAGGGGAAAAGGAGGAAAGGGGGGGGGGTGGGGTGGGGATAGAAGAAAAGGAGAGGGAGTAGGTGTGGTGGAAAAGTTGAATATGGTAGGTAGAGGGGTGGTGGTGGAGTGGAAGAAAAAAAGAAGGAGGAGGAGGTGTTGGTGGTGGAGAAAGAAGAAAAGAAGGTGAAGGTGTCTGGGGGAGGAAAAGAGGGGTCAGTTGCACATTGGCTAATAATATTGACCGCTGCATCTTCATTTTACGTCGCCTGCTGATTCAAGGCAGGATGTTGCATCTCTCTTACCCCCCCCCCCCCCACCCCACTCCTCGCCATCCCCCATTCCATCAAAATATAAAAATATACTAACAAGGAAAAATATTCCACCAAAACTTTTTTTTTTGGGGGGGGAGGAGGGGGGAGGGGGTAGACGCGGAGGGAAAAGCGCACCCAATATTGACAGCCGAGGATGTATTATCAATAGAGCTAGCCGTCGATAAATGAATTAAACACCTAGTTGGCAACCACGCCACGCTTCAACTTTTGCTGTGTGTGTCATTAATTTGTTGATCAAGTTGGGAGGACGAAAGGCCCTGTCGCCATATGGTGCTGTTGCTATTGTTGCCATAGTTTTAGACCGTTTTGCTGGCGCTGTGTGTGTTCGTGTTTTTGTTTGTTATGGTTACCCCGATGCGTCTATAGGGAGGAAGTTATGGAAAATCGCTGGTAGATTTTGTAAATAAGTTGTATTCGTGTTGTTGTTTTTATATAGATTCCATTGTATTAGCAAGAATATACATATGCATATATACACGAGTACACACTTGCATACTTCTAAAAACACGCAGTCACGTATAATTTACATATATATATGTATTTATTTATTTATTTATTAATATTTATATACCACTAGATTTTTGATATCCTGAATTGCCAACATGAGTAAATATCATAAATCAAGTGTACTTATAATATGCTCATAATATAATATGTATATATATATATATGTATGTGTGTGTGTGTGTAATATATAAATATAAATACGAATATATATATATATATATATATATAGATATATATGATATATAAATGTAAATACAATATATATATATGTATGTATGTATATAAATGTAAAAACAAATATGTGTGTGTGTGCGTGTGCGCGTGTGTGTGTGTGTTTGTGTGTATATAAATAGAAAGATCGATAGGTAGACAGGTAGATATGTATATGCACACACACACACACACACACACACACACACACACACACACACACACACACACACACACACACACACACACACACACACACACACACAAACGTATGCATATATCACTGCTACTAGTGGCAATATAACCAGTGTGTGCATATCCTCGTCGAGTCAAAGTGTATCCAACTCGTTAGCAACATGCATATGCATATCCATATTTATAGTTAACCACGAAGAAAATATGAAGTAGAAAGAATATGCATATTTAATTGTTTCAGTATGAAATTCACAGACCGAAAATTGTTGCATGCGACTAGAGGATGTTACGCCTCGCTGTGCCTTTTTTGTATGTAATATAACATTAAACAAAAGTTTTGCAATATTTGGAACATTCCCGTGCGAGTGCGGCAAAATGTTCAAAACGATGGGTTATGTTACCTGACGGTCGAAGTGGATGTACCCGCGTGGTTATGAAAGTCTCATTGTATTTCTTCTTTTTTAACTGTCCCATTTTTACGAAAGGTGGACAGAGATAACAGAAGTGAAAAATTATTCCCCGTGATTATAAACATTTGTGTTCTAGACCCACCTCCCCCCAACCTTCCCCCCAAAAAAGAGAAGATATGATATGA
>NC_061825.1:43949078-43951578 GCF_019202785.1 Penaeus chinensis | reverse complement strand
TTATCATTATCAATATTATTATCACTATTGTTATTATTACCATTATCAATATGATTATTTTTTTATTGTTATTATCATCATCATCATCATCATCATCATCATCATCATTATTTTTTTTATAATTTCCTTAACTTCAATCATAATCATTAATATTATTTTTCGTAATTTCCATAATTTTGACCATTGTCTTTTTTTTTATTATTATTATGATTACACATATTCTTTTATCCCTATTACCCCCAATGAGATTATTCCGACCGACTTGACACAATCATAGAACAAATAAAAGAGAAGACGCAAGGAGGATCCGAGCCTCCTGTGGCCCGGCCGACCGCGTTGCCTTGATATCAAAGCCTGCTTAATGGGAGCCGACTACGTGATGGTCACTCTTATTACTCGCTTCGGCCCGACGGTTAATTCGAATTTGTTTGTTGGTTTATGTTGACGATGGTGAGAGTAATTAGCATTTGTTTGTTTGTTTGTTTTGTTTGTTTTCTTGTTTGCGGGTTGTTGTTGTTTTTGTTGGCTTTGGTTTGTAGTGTTTAGAGGGTATTGTTTTGATTATTTTTGTTTTTATTTTGTTTATTGGTATTGACCTCTGAGAAACGTGTGTATAGATACGAGGTAGGTATCGATATACTTTTCGTGAGTGCATTTACAATAGTTTTATTGCTGTTGCAGTAGTTGCGATGTTGATGATTGTTTCAGTATATTTTCAAATCTGTTTTAATACATTTTACTTTAGTTTTTATTTCGTATAAAACAAAAGTTCACCAGATACACTGCAAATTCCATCAGTGTTTTGACGGCCGTTTAATATACATGGCCATAGTAGTCGATTCCAACAAAGGTGATATTTCCCATTTCACTTTTCGACTTTTTTTTTTTTTTTCCTTTTACAGATTGATCCCATCGACAAATATATAAACCTGTCAGTAACTCGCCGATGTGAACAAGACAGAAAATTGTCTCTCTCTCTCTCTCTCTATCTTTTTTATATTATTGTTATATATATATATTTTTTTTTTTCCATTTCTATATATATATATTTTTTTAATGAAACATCTGACCTACAACCATTAGAGTTCAAAAAACAATTGTTTTTTTTTTTTCCCTCCATGAGGTCGTTACGCGGGAATGGAGGGGGGGGGGGGGGGGGGAGGTAGGTAGGGAAATGATTAAAAAAAAAAAAAAAAAAAAGAAACTGCTGTTCTATAGGATTTTTGTTTTTATGCAATGGACCGATAAACCGTCATATGGGGTACTTCGTTTACCAATAGTTTTTTTTTTTTCTGTTGGAGAATATTATTTTTTTGATTGTTTTTAATTGAGCATATTTACTGGATGGGAGTACGTATGGTAGTCGAGTTTTGCTCTCTCCGTCCCTGTTTCTCTCTCTTTCTCTTACTCCTTCATCTTTTTTGTCTGTCTGTGTATCTATCTTTCTTTCTTTCATTGAGTCCTTGCCCCTCACTTTCTTACTTTCGATGCCATTCGCTCATTCTTATCATTATTTTTTTTTTCTCTTTATTACCTACTCCTTCCTTCTCTTAACCTGTGCCTTTATTTACGTCTCTCCTCCCCCTTTTTTCCGTCCCTCCCTCCCCTTTCCTTCTGCATCTTCTCTCCCTTTAACTCACCTTTCCTTCCCACCCTCCCCTACCCACTCTCTCCCTCCCTCCCCATTCCTTCTACTTCCCTCCCCTTCCCCCTCCCCTTCCCTCCCTATCTTTCTCCCCTTTCCCTCCCCCTCCACATATTCTTTTTCTCCTCCCCATTCCCTTTCCCTCCTTCTCTTATCCTTCTATCTCCCATCCCTTTCCTTACCTCCCTCATTCCCTCTTCCTCCCTATCCCTCCCTCTCCCTCCCTCCCTCCTAATTCCCTATCCTCTCCCTTCCTCATTCCCTCCCTCTCCCTCTTCCCAGTTCTCTTTCCCCCCTCCCTCCCTCCTCCCAGCCCCCCTCCCTCCTTTCCTTTTTCTACAAACAGCTGCAAAGAGAAGACGAGTATGTTGGCATTGAGTCTTCGAAAAAAAAAAACTCGTGACTTTTATATGCATGAGAGAATTCATATCAACTTTCTGCGCGTTGTTAAATTAATCCACAACTGAAGAAGTAGAAGAAGGAGCGACGACGAGAGAGGAGAGGGAGGGGGGGGGGGGTAGACAGACATCAACGAAGGAGGGAGGAGGGGGAAGGAGGGAGGGGGGAGGGAGAGGAGACTTCTTGATTGCAATGGAAGACGTCGAGAAGAAAAGGAATTCGCTGTTGAAGATGAAGACATTCGAAAGGAAATGTGACGCAAGCTTTTCTCTCTCTCTCTCTCTCTCTCTCTCTCTCTTTCTCTCTCTCTCTCTCTCTCTCTCTCTCTCTCTCTCTCTCTCGGAAGGTCTCCTTTCACCTTTAAAAAGAGAGAGAAAGAGAAAGAGAGAGAGAGAGAAGGGAAAGAAAAAAAGAAAGCACAATGGCGAGAGCAGCATCACTGGTCCGAAAACTTTT
>NC_061825.1:43934078-43936578 GCF_019202785.1 Penaeus chinensis | reverse complement strand
TATACATTATACATCACAGCATCGGCCACGTACTCGCTCGTGGACCATCGACCTCTCCCTCTCTCTCTCTCTCTCTCTCTCTCTCTCTCTCTCTCTCTCTCTCTCCTCTCTCTCTCTCTCTCTCTCTCTCTCTCTCTCTCTACCTCTCTCTCTCTCTCTCTCTCTCTCTCTCTCTCTCTCTCTCTCTCTCTCTCTCTCTCTCTCTCTCTCTCTCTCTCTCTCTCTCTCTCTCTCTCTCTCTCCCTTCCCCCCTCCGTCTCTCATGGTTTTCTTGTTCTCCACACTTCTTATTTTGTTGTTTTATTGACTTCTTCATTATTTTATTTATTATTCATTTTTTTTCTCTCTTTTATTATTTCTTTATTTGGGCGGATGGGGTGGGGAGACATAAGGGACACGTCAGTTAGCTTTTTGGTTTTTTTAATTTTTTTCATCTGCGTATATTTGTGTCGATGAATGATGAATACGGTCATGACGATGGTGCATAAAGATGTTGATGGCACTGACCACGATGATAGATAGATAAATGAATAAGTGAAAATATAAAAAAAAAAAGCTGCGTGAGTTTCTTCGTTGTTTTAGGTTGATTTTCGTACGTTTCCTGATTCACGTGTTGAAATATTTATAATGTTTTTTTTCTTCTGTCTGTGGAGTTTTGGGATCGGATTAACGTTTCCTTATTCACTTTAACTTATTCGATTTATATCTTCATTTTTCTCTTCCTTTTTTTTTTCTTCTTCTAACGCGTGTTTCCTTCCTTCATTTTCCTCCTTAGTAGTAATCCTTAATCGCATCCTCCCCCGTCCGTCCTTTCCCCTTCTATCCTGCTCATCCTTCCTCCTTTCTATTCCTCCTACCCCTACCCCCTCCTTTTTCCTTCCTTCTCTTTCTTCTTCCATTCTCTTCCACCATCCTTCTTGTCCCTTCAACCCTAACTTGACTCTGTTTCACCCTCCTTCTCTCTCCTTTCCTGCTCTTCCCCCTGCTTCCTTTTCTATTCACCCACTTCCCCCTTCCTTCCCCGTTCCTCCTTTCTTCTCCTCCATCCTCTCCCTCCTCCTTCCTCCTTCCTCCCCACCCCTTCACCCCTCCTTCCTCCTCTCCCTCCTCCTCCCTTCTCATCATCCTTCCACCTTCCTCCTTCCTCCTTCCTCCCCACCCCTTCACCCCTCCTTCTTCCTCTCCCTCTTCCTCCCCTTCTCCTCCTCCTTCCACCTTCCTCCTTCCTCCCCACCCCTTCACCCCTCTTCTTCGTCCCCGCCCCCTCACCCCTCCTTCCTATCCCCCTTCCCCCCTCCATCTCCCCCCCCTCCTCCCGCCCCCCGTCCCTCAGAGACGGGCGCGCTGAGTGGGTCCGGCAGCCGGATCCAGGGGCGTATTATCGGAGATTATCAAGGGATCTCGGGAGGTGATGGGACAAGAGTTCAGGGATGGGACTTGTTAGCCCCGGCGACACACGCCAGCGGGGATTCGGGCCTCATGCTGCTGCTGTTCGTTTTTCCTGGTTGGTTTTGAGTGGTGTTGGCTTCTGTGGGGGGTGGGGGTATGTTGTTGTTTTTTTGTTTTGTTCTGTGTTGATGTTGTTAGGTTTTTTTTCTGTTGGTTTTGTGTGGTGTTTCCTTCGGGGGGGGGGGGGGGGTATGTTGTTTTTTTTGTTTTGTTCTGTGTTGATGCAGTTAGGTTTTTTTTTCTGTGTTGGTTTTGTGTGGTGTTTCCTTCTGCGGGGTTTTCCCTTTATGTAGTGTTTTTTTTCCGATTTTGTTTTACGTTGCTGTTATTTTTTCTATGTTGGTTTTGAGTGGTGTTGCGTTCGGAGGGTTGTCGTTTTATGTTGGGGTCTCTGGTTTGGTTTTATGCTGCTGGTGGTTTCATGTTGGTTTTGAATGATTTTGGATTTTTAGCTTTTGTTTTATGTTGCTGGTGTTTTTTCCATGTTGATTTTGAGTGATGTTGAGTTGTTTTTTCGTTTAATTTTTTTTCATGTGTTGAATTGCTGGTGTTATGTTTTTCCATGTTGGTTTTGAGTGGTGTTGCCTACGGAGGGTTTCTCGTTTTGTGTTGCTTTTTCGGGTTTAGTTCTGTGTTCGGTTATGGCGTTATGTTTCGTTTTATGAGTGTGTGTGTGTGTTTTAAGGTTTGTTTTTTGTGTTTTTGTTTTGTTCGGATGTTTGTGCGTTGTCGTTTTCGTTCTGCGGTTATTGTCGTTTACGTTTTGTGTTTTGTCGATTCCTTTCAGTGTTTTGATGGTTTTCCTTTTATTTTCGCTTCATTTTAATTCAATTTCTGTCGTTTTTTTCCGTTATTTTGTAAGATAGTATGTTAAGATTTTCTTTCTCTGTGTATTTTTTTCTTCCCATATATAGTAATACTTTGTCTCCTTTGGATGGTTTTCGGCAGCTAAGGGAAGTGCAGATATTCGCCCACAAATAAAGGAAACGAAAAGAAGTGGAATTGGTTCGGCACCTGCTTGTAATCCTCGATTTCCTTCTTCCTGGATTAT
>NC_061825.1:43909078-43919078 GCF_019202785.1 Penaeus chinensis | reverse complement strand
CTTGATCTCACGGCGAGAAAACGACATACCGCCTTGAGAAATCACACGCAGGTGTCGTATATGATTATTATTATTATTATTATTATTATTATATATATATATATATATATAGAGAGAGAGAGAGAGAGAGAGAGGTGTGTGTGTGTGCGTGCGTGTGTGTGTGTGTGTATGTATGTGTGTGTGTGTGTGTGTGTGTGTGTGTGTGTGTGTGTGTGTGTGTGTGTATGTATGTATGTATGTATGTTTGTACTTATGTGTGCATATATGTATCCCCGCCCCCAATTTCCCCGTCTCTCCCGCCCACTTTACCTCAATACTCACCGATCCCTTTCCCCTCTTCTCTCTTTTGCTTCCTCCCTCTCCCTTTCTCTTCCCTCTCCCCTCTCTCTCTTTCAATTCCCTCTTTCTTTCTCTCCTCTCTCCCCTCCCTCTCTTTCAATTCCCCCTTTCTGTCTCTCCTCTCTCCCCTCTCTCTTTCTCTCTCCTCTCCCTTCTCTCTCTCTCTCCTCTCCCTTCTCTCTCTCTCTCTCCTCTCCCCTCTCTCTCTCTCCTCTCCCCTCTCTCTCCCTTTCCTCGCCCCCTCTCTCTTTCTCCTCCCTCCCTCCCTCCCTCCCTCCCTCCCTCCCTCCCTCCCTCCCCCGTCCCACCCCACGCGAGGTCCCCTGCCGGCAGTTCCCGAAGAGGAAGCAAGACATCTCCCCGAGCCCCAGCGGAGGCTCGCCGGCCGCCGCCCAAGATGAATCGGCTCTGTTATCTGATCTCTTACTTCGGGAGAGCGCCTGTCCGCGGATTCACGGGGCGGCGGGCGAGAGTCGTAGGGGGAGGGGTGGGAGTGGAAGAGTGGGGGAGGGAGGAGGGGGTGGGAAAGTGGTGGGGAGGAAGGGGAGAGGAGGTGGGTGGTTGTTGTGAGAGTGGGGAGGAGGGGGAGGCCGGGGAAGAAGAGAGAGGAATAGTATAAAGGGGAAGGAGGTTCTCACATGCACGTGGTAATACATAACTCGCATGTGTACATATCTCTTCATAAAGACACTCATACATTCATGCAGTAATAAACACATTTATTTATTCAATACCCGCCTTCCATATTTCCTTTTTTTCTCCCTCCCATTTTGGTTCTCCCATTCTTTTTTACAACTCCTTTCTCTCTCTCTCTCTCTCTCTCTCTCTCTCTCTCTCTCTCTCTCTCTCTCTCTCTCTCTCTCTCTCTCTCTCTCTCTCTCTCGCTCTCTCTCTCTCTCTCTCTCTCTCTCTCTCTCTCTCTCTCTCTCTCTCTCTCTCTCTCTCTCTCTCTCTCTCTCTCTCTCTCTCTCTCTCTCTCTCTCTCTCTCTCTCTCTCTCTCTCTCTCTCTCTCACTCTCTCTCTCTCTCTCTCTCTCTCTCTCTCTCTCTCTCTCTCTCTCTCTCTCTCTCTCTCTCTCTCTCTCTCTCTCTCTCTCTCTCTCTTCCTCCCTCCCTCCCTCTTCTCTCCCTCTCTTCCTCTCCCTCCCCCACCTTTTCCCTTCCTCTAACTCCCTCCACTCTTCCCTTCCTCTCTCCCTTTCTCCCTCTTCCTCTCCCCCTGTGTACAAGAACACACCATTCAAGGAGGAAGCGCGCACGAAGATATTTCTTGTCCAAACATAACTCGTCTCACCTGCAGGAGGGTCGACGTGTCTCAGCTGGCCACGTGTCATCGCGATAAAGCGTTTGTGAATGATTAGGGTTCTTTGTTTTAGTCATTTTTAAAAATTGTTTCTGATGGCGCTGTTGATCATCCTCTTCCTCTTCCACTTTTTTCCTTTTTTTTACGTTCCATCTTTATCATCATCAGTATCATCACCGGTGGTTATAGTGTCATTATTGGTATTAGTATTATCGCCGTCATCAACGTTATCACTGTTACCATGGTCTTAATGGCTGCCCTCTTAATGATTGTGATCACTAACGGTCGCCATTACTGCAGCTTTGCCGTTAGTGATGGCGGCAGTATTGCCACTCGGAGCAACAATCATCATCATTTTTTTCGCGTGCGGTGATGGTAACGCGAAGGACGTTTTTATTGCTCTCTGCTTATCAAACATTGAAGGGATCACGAGGTAATAAACGGAAGAGAGAGTTTCGTTAAATCTCTGTAGAAATCGGTAGTCCGTTTTTTACTTTTTTTTCGTTTTTCTTTTCATTTTCGTGTGATTTGAGAATCTGGAAGCCTAGTCAGGTTGTTTTTAATCATTTGATTTTACCTGTGAATCTGTATTGATACTTCTTATCGATGTATACGCAAAGGAAGCGTTAAGGATTGAACGTGCACGGGCGAGGAGAAGGTGACTGCAATGAACCTGTCACAGGCACAAGGAATACGTACTTTTGTTGTTTTCCTGTAATTTCGTTGATGGTTATTGATGTTATCTTCAAAATTACCAGTGGTGTGATGTAAGCAATGTTATTATTATTTGGCATTATTACCATCGTATTTTCAAGTTAATTGTAAGAAGATAATGATAATAGTTATGATTTCCATTATGTTTATATCATCATCATCATTGTGTATTATTTCTGCTGAAGTTGGTGTTATTACTGTAGTAGTAATATAATCAAATTTTGTTACTCCTGATTATGCGTTATAACGATGGTGATATTGATTTTATTTTACTGATATCCATCCTACCGTCCGTCTTGCCGCTAAACTAGAGAGAGAGAGAGAAGACAAAGAAGTTTTCCGTTGGCTGAAAAACGAATTATTGCAAATGTTGCAGACTGACATGAGGTGATCTGAAATAATCTCTTGAGCAAAGAAAAATATTCAGACATGTTATATTGACATATTCGCCAGCGGCCAAAGGTCAGCCCCCGCAAAAAAATCGATAATATGCATCATATCCGTCATGCTATAGTTGCACTCTCATGTCACTGGCAGGAGTTCTTTGCAGAATCATGTTACAGGAGAATTCTAACACATTCTTTTTACAAAAAGATCCGGTTGCAAGCATATTTAAAATCAAAACAATAAACAATTCACACAGCCGTGTTGCGAAGTGAAAAAAATGGAAACCCTCAGCAACATGCCATTGTTGCAAAGGGATGGATTATTAATAATCTCATTTGCGGAAACATGTTGCCCCCCAAAAAATAATAATAATAACTTACCCTGGGCATAATCAGAGGACAAGAAAAATCAACTTTTTGCACAATCACATTCTAGGACTCCCCCCCCCCCCCTCATTGACATTATTAGAGGTTAGGAAGAATGAGATTGAAGACACGCACACACGCACGCACGCACGCACCCCCAACACACACACACCTTCACCCTCACCCTCACAAGCACCTACACCTTCCCTTCCTGTCCCTTCCTCATGGTCACACTTACACCGTCACCTACGCCACACCCTCTCCCTTACAATCACCCACACTCATACACAACCCTTTCCCCCTCTTCCTTCCCCCCTCCCTCCCTCCCCTTCCCCTAACTCCCTCCCTCCCTCCCTCCCTCCCTCCCTCCCTCTCCTTCCCCTAACTCCCTCCTTCCCTCCCTCTCTTCCTCTCCCCCTCCTCCCCTCCCTCCCTCCCTCCCCTTCCCCTAACTCCCTCCCTCCCCTTCCCCTAACTCCCTCCCTCCCCTTCCCATAACTCCCTCCCTCCCCTTCCCTTCCTCCTTCCCTCCCTCCCCTTCCCCAAACTCCCTCCCTCCCTCCCTCCCCTTCCCCCTCCTTCCCTCCCTCTCGTCCTCTTCCCTCCCCCACACACGCACTCCTCATCAAAGCCCCTCCCGCCCGGCCGTATGTTTGCTGGCACTCCTCCCAAAACGCGCGCTGGCACTCATCATTAGTCGAAGTAATGAAATTTGTCCGGCCGCCGAGTGATGGAGACGCCCGCGCTAATGACACTTGCCGCCTCTTCCTCTCTCGTCTCCTCCTCCTCTCGCCTCTCTCTTCCTCGCCGTCAGGAGGTGGTTTGGAGGGGGGGGGGGAGGGGGAAGGGGGGGGGGGGGCGGACGGTTTTTGCTTGCGGTGGGTGGGGAGTGATTGGGTGCTGGTGGTGTTGTTGTTGTTGTTGTTGTTGTTGTTTTTGTTGTTCTGTTTATGATTCTTTGTTGTGTTTATTGTTAATGTTGCTATTATGTTATTAATATGACGTTCATTGCCACTATTTATCTTCTTTTTTTCTTCTTTTCTTATCTTTTGTTATCTTTTTTTTCTATTTTTTTTGCTTCTTTTCTATCTTTTGATTTCTTTTTCTTCTTCTCTTACTTTTTTTTTTCTTCTTCCTGTTCTCCTCTTCCTCCCCCTTCCTCCTCCTCCTTCTCCTTCTCCTCCTTCTCTTCCTTCTCCTCCTACGCCTCCTTCTCCTCCTTCTCCTCCTCTTTTTCTTCCTCCTCCTCCTCCTCCTCCTCCTCCTACTCCTCCTCCTCCTCTCCCCTCCCTCCTCCTCCTCCTCCTCCTCCTCCTCCTCCTCCTCCTCTCCCCTCCCCTCCCCTCCCCTCCCTCCTTCTCCTCCTCCTCCTCCTCCTCCTCCTCCTCCTCCTCCTCTTCTCCTCCTCCTCCTCTTCCTCCTCCTCCTTCTTCTTCTCCTCCTCCTCCTTCTTCTTCTCCTACTCCTCCTTCTCTCCTCCTCCTCCTCCTCCTCCTCCTCCTCCTCCTCCTCCTCCTCCTTCTCATCATCATTATCAACATCATCAACATCATCAACATCATCACATCATTATCATCATCATCGTCATCGTTATCAACATCAACATAACATCCTCCTCCTCATCATCATCCTCATCATCAACATCCTCATCATCATTATCATTATCATTATCACTATCAACATCAATATCATCATTATCATCATCATCGTCATCGCCATCGTCATCGTCATCGTCATCGTTATCAACATCAACATCTTCCTCCTCCTCATCATCATCCTCATCATCAACATCCTCATCCTCATAATCATTACCATTATCATTATCAATATCATCATCATTATCATCATCATCATCCTCATTATCATTATTATTATCATTATCATTATCATCATCAGCAGCAGCATACATTGTCTGTATGTCCTCTTCTTACTCGCATTGTTATTCATTCATTCTCTTTGGGTATCAAGGATTGGGGGGGCCAAGAGGCTGTATAGTTTATGTATTATGTATTCGTGAAGTGATAGTGCGTTTGGCGTTGCATGATGATGGTGATAAGAGTTGTATTGTGTGTGGGGTGGGTGGGGGGGAGGGGGGTCATGGCTTGCTTAGGGGGTGGAGAGGGGGGTTGACGGATGGTTTGTTTGGGAAGGACAAGGAGATTGGACGAGGGGGGGGGTAGGGGGCAAGGGTGTGTGTGGGGGGGGTAGTGAACCGCATGAAAAATCGAGTATGTAGGCACATCGACCGGTACTCTAAAATCGAAAACAGTGCTGTAAAGTTTGAAAATGTTGGGAGAGAAAAAAAATGCCGTAGCACTTGCAGGGAATGATTTTGATTTGTTGATTCTGCCATTGTTCGTAATTCTGTGAAGTCCTGACATGTGCTCGGGCTGTATGGAAACAAATGTGTGAGTAAAGGAAACCCGGGCTGTTTTTTTTTTCTGGTATTTAGTCCATGAAAAGAAGACAAAAAGATAGTTTTTTAAAGAATTATATATATATATAGTATATATATATATATATACGTATATATATATATATTAATCTCTCTCTCTCTCTCTCTCTCTCTCTCTCTATATATATATATATATATATATATATATATATATATATATATGTGTGTGTGTGTGTGTGTGTGTGTGTGTGTGTGTGTGTGTGTGTGCATTTATATATATACGTATATGAATAACGATCGATTTATCTATCTATCTATACATATCTACATACATACATGCATACATACATACATACATACATACATACATACATACATACATACATACATACATACATACATACATACATACATACATACATACATACAAACACACACACACAAAGACATAAGTCTATCTGTCATTATACGTCATCTCTGTTGGGCCATATTTTTCTTATCCATCTCAATTTCATTTATTCTTATGGGATATCGTCATTGCAGGTGGCTACAGTACGTAGGAGTAAAAATGCAGTTAGGATGCATAAAAGATAAGGGCGTCGTGCAGGTTCGCATGACACCGAGGCATCTTGTAGCGATGGCATTCTAACGGCCAACTCAACCGCATGACAATAGGTTTCCAAGGATTTTATGCTCCCGCTGTAGTGCTCTCGCGAGGGGCCAAGTGTGAAAATTGCAGCCGAGGTATTTTTAAGGGTCGAAGCCGTCGCGTGAATCGTTTAAAAAATCATACCCAGAAATCGAGACATCAATGCATCCCCTAACGTGTGTGTAGTTGCCTGGCAATATGTTGGTTGATATGCGTGCAAGGAATTCCGAAGGTGTTATGTGTTTCCCTTTTGGCACGCCGCGAGTGGGGAACTGGAGAGAGGTCCCTTTAGCAGGGTCGGAGATTTCAACTAGTTTCTTTGTTTATTTCCCTTTTAAAATAAGTCGCATAAGAAAGCCAGCAGAATCATGCATGTATTGTTATGTGTGAAGGATAGAAGGTGTTAAACTGTGGATGCTTTTGTGTATTATATGCAGCTGTTCGTGCCTGATGATTATATAGATGAATAGAGCTTGTACTTCAGATTGAAATATAATTAAGATAAGTATGTCTTTTGTTAACATTGATATAAATACATATTAAAGGAGCAAGGCAGTTCTTATGTCAAGTGCGGCTCCTTGTCGATTTCAAGTCCATATATCCACCACAGAAAATAATGCTTGGACTTTCACTTTGGCCGCTGGTTAGTAAAGTGTCCTCTGCCATAATCATCACGTAATGACTGCTAACGTCAACAGTGGTTCATGGCAGCCGCATGTAGTGTTACCTTCATTTTTTTTTTTTTTTTTTTTTTTTTTTTTTTTTTTATGTGTGTGTGTGTGTGTGTGTGTGTGTGTGTGTGTGTGTGTGTGTGTGTGTGTGTGTGTGTGTGTGTGTGTGTGTGTGTGTGTGTGAGTATTTATATATATAATATATATGTATATATAATACATATATATATTTATATATACGTACATACATACATATATACATACACATTGCGGTATGCAACATGTATAATAGTTAAAAGGGAATGTATTTAACTGTTTTACCCCCCCCCCCCCCCCAGTGGACTGAGTCACCGAATAACTGTGATTGGCCAGGTACTGATTTACCAAACAGGTCGCTAAGAAATTAATCTTTGCGAGTCTTCGACTGTTTGCGATTGCGCTAGAGTAAAACGAGGAAGGTGAGAGGAGGGAGATGGAAGAAGAGGGAGAGAAAGGTGGGAGGAGAGTTGAGCATAACGTGGAAAGGATGGAGGGAGAGCGAGGAAGGAAGATAGAGAGATGAAGATAAGAAGAGAAGGGTGAAATGATGGAAAGGAAGGAGGATATTTAGAGCGGAGAAGGAAGATGGAGGAAACGATGAGAAGAGAGAGGAGAGTAAATGGAAAGGAGTGAGGGAGGAAGATGGAGGGAGAGGAAAATAGAAGGATTGAAATTGATAAGTTGCAAGGAGGAAGGGATATGTAGAACGAGGAATGAAGAGATAGAGGAGGGTGAGAAGAATGAGATGGACAAATTGCATAGAGAGAAGGAGAGGAGAGGAGAGGAATAAGATGGATAAATAGGAAGGAGGAAGGGAGACATAGAACGGTGATGAGATTGGTGGATGGGAGCCGGGATAACGATAAATGGAGAAGAGTGACAGAGAAAGAAAGTGTAGAGGAAAGGGGAAAGAGGAAGAAAGCGTAAAGAGGAAAAGGGGACAGAGGAGACTAATTTGTACTAAAGGAGAGAGGGCATGAGTCTCAGAGATGAACGTGTGAATATATAAAAAGCACTAGAGATACACAGAAACATTTATTAGAAAGCTAAAGAGAATCGAAGGAAAAAACAAAACAAATCAAATTATTGACACAAAGTCCAAGGAGAAGAAAACCAGAGAAAGAAACCCAGAAATAAAACCGGGGAGCGAAGAGGGACGGCAGCGCTTGCCACCCTCGGAAAAGCATAAGAAATATAATCATCATATTTCGCCGAAAGAAAATTCGGGAAATATGCATCACACTAACCGAAGTTCCGTCTTGCGATTTTCCCCCTTTTCGCCCCAGGCCGCGGGGGGTCGTAAGCTGGTCGTGGGAGTGCGTGCGGGGGGGGGGTGAGGAGAGGGGGGGGGGGTCGTAGCTGGAGCCTCGAGCCCACGACGACTCACATGGTATGCGAGGGTAGGGTAGGGGGGGGGGCGAAATGGGGGTATGGGTGGTAGCGAGGGGAGGGAAGGAGAGGAGGGGGGGGGGGGGCGTCCGTAAACCTCCACGCCAGATTGTGCAAGTCGTCACGTTTTTTTTTTTTCCTTTTTTGCAATCGGTGTATATTGCAGAGACGACGTCGGTGCGCCAGTCTGATCAGGGCCGGGGACTTCCCGTTGCAAGGGAGTCAACCGAATGATTAGCTAAGATCTGGAGTGACGCGAGCCGTGTAAAGGGGATAGAAGGGGAAGGGGAGAGGAAAAGGGAAGGAGAGGTGGAGAGGGGAGGGGAGGGGAGGGAGTAAGGGGGGAGAAGGGAAGGGAAAGAGGGGATAAGAAAGAGAGGGAGAGCTGCTGAGCTGTGACGGTGATATAAAGTGTTGCATCATTACCGATCGCCCGTGACGCTCTGCTCTGTTGTTTCGGGGAGATAGAAGTGAACAGAGGGATTTTCTTGGGACTTTATGTATGTATACACTTATATACATACATACATATATACGTATATATACATATACATATATACATACATACATACATATATACGTATATATACATATACATATATACATATACATATTAACATATGTCCGTATATCTATATATACATATATAAGTATATATATACACACTCACGCTCACACATACTCACTCACACACACACACACACACACACACACACACACACACACACACACACACACACACACACGCGCGCGCACACACACACACACACACACACACACACACACACACACACACACACACACACACACACACACACACACACACACACACGTGTATGGATGAAAGTCTGTATATGCTCATTCAACTTAGTTGACCTTCTCGCAATATCCGCATATAGTTGTTATGGACACATACGAGTTGTTATATCTGTCTATACATTAGCTACAAGGAAATAATAATAATAATAATAATAATAATAATAATAATAATTCGGCCCGCGTTATAACAAACTCACATACTCCCCACACGTTCGAGTACTCCGGCGTGCCCTGCATGTATCGAGATGCTTGTTTACCCACCGAATAGACCATTTTTAATGTGAACGTTTTAGCAAAGTTAGGCTTTTCACTTAGCCTGATTACCCAGGTTTTCATCTTGCGGAAACTTTGAGCAAAAGCTGAGCGTCTCAATCAGAAGGTAAAGTTAACCTGTAGCCGATTTCAACAGCAGCCTTCTCTCTCTCTCTCTCTCTCTCTCTCTCTCTCTCTCTCTCTCTCTCTCTCTCTCTCTCTCTCTCTCTCTCTCTCTCTCTTTACACACACTCTCACACACGAATTCACACACACCCTCTCTCTCTCCTTTCCCCCTTTTCCTCTTTTCCTCCCTTGTCCTCCCCCATCCCCCCCCCTCCACCCATATCCCTCCCTCTCCCTTCTCCCCTGTTGATGCTGCGTCTCACGAGCGTCCTAAAATCTGTTTCCCTCACACATGGGTAGCCCCGACGGCGGAGGCTGCTACACTTTCTTATATTCTCCTGTACCCGAGTGTTGACTCTTTGTTTGTTGGGTTCTTTCGCTCTGCCTCTGTGCCTGTCTGTTTCCGTGTGAGCCTTTCGAGTTCGGCGTCTCTCTCTTTCTGTTTCTTGTTTGTCAGTGTTTGTTTGGTTCTATTTTCGCTTTGGTGTGTACTTGCACATATATGTATACTGGAGGTGTTTTTTGTGTGTTTTAGTTTTTTTTTTTTTTTTT
>NC_061825.1:43886578-43889078 GCF_019202785.1 Penaeus chinensis | reverse complement strand
CAGAAAGATGATACTAATTGTAATATCTATTATGATGATATTGCTGCTGCTCTTGATCATTATTATTTTACAGAAGAAGTGAACGTATGATGATCAAAATGATGGTGATGACGATGGTAATAAGAGTAATGCTAGTAATAGTAATAAGGTTTATTTCTTATTTTCGTTTTCACCATAGAGTTAATAGTAATAGCATAAATATGGAACCATTAGTAGATTTCAGGCGACAGCTAAAATAATGATGATAACTGTGATAACATCAACAAAAAATATACAACAAAAATAACACTGATACCAGTAATGACATGACAGTAATAACAGCAAGAGCCGCAATAATGATAATGATAAAAACAAGCGAGGCAAGAGCAGCAGAAAGCCAGCATTAGTTGCATTCATGGCCCCGGGGCGGCCGCAGCGTCGCCATGCTGGGCTTATCACTGAGGTCGACGTCTTCCTCGATTTTCTCCTCCTCGCTATATTGTCACTGGACTGCTCGTCCTCTCCATTACATCACTTCGTCTTCTCATTCTTCTTTCCCCCTCAAGAGTGCCTTCGGGAGAGGCTTCCGATAGGCTATTATGGCGGGTTGTAATGCCCACGCCAGATGATACTACCATATTTGATTTCTTCTTGGGGAACTTCTTGCTTCCCTGCGTGTTGTAGAATTCGGTGGGCGTAAGTACTCGTTCGGACTGTGCTCCCTGTGAGAGATTTTATTAGGATTGCTCTGTTTGAGACAAACTCAGTGCCCTTATTCCCCTTCCCATGCTGACTTCCAAAGCCCCAAGATGCGATTTTTACTCGTATTATGGAATGTTATGTTTCCAGATATTGACAAGTTTGGTATAAGCCGCAGTAGCAGGGGTCGGCCTGGCCCATATTTCTTTGGTTAATCTCCGTCAATCTAAGATATTTGGTGGTTAATCCGGATTGTTTTTTAGAGCTATTTACAGAGGGATTACGTTTTCGACGTTACTTTCTATTTCATATTTTGCCGCAGTCATCTCTAGCCTTAGTGCTTGTCTTTTGCAATTCTAAAACACTGCCATCAGCCGGTCCAATGTTATCTGCAAAGCATAAGTTGATGGTCTTCCTCCAGATAAGACAGATGTATGGAAGCCCTCAGGTTTCTTTCTAGGAACACGTCGGCCAGAGCAGGCGATAAAATTCATCCTTGATGCACTCCAAATGAAGTTCAAGAAATGCAGGAGGACTGCATTGTTTAAATGATTAAGGAAAATCAATTTCCTCATTACGTTCCACTGATGTTACCATGAAACGTATGGTTGAATAGTCTGGTTGAGATCTTTTGAATGTTCAGCATGTTTCTCAGTTAGCATTCTGTTGCTGGAGATCTGCTCCTTTGTTCTACTCTGTGGTCTAAATCCTGTTGGCTCTGTAAGAATTTCCTTTGTTTTGATGGCCAGTCTTCTTTGGAGAATATTAAACATCATATTACTGACGTGGTTGATTAGACTTATCATTACAAATTTTCAAATTAACATTCTTCGGGATGGATATTGCCAAAGACGGAGTCTGTTAGATCGGTCTGTGTTTCACTTCCCAAGCTGAGAGGCAAATGACCGACAAGATTTTTATGACCCACAGACACCACGTCAGTAGTTGAACTCGAATACTGTTGTTAAAGCTGGGCGTTTGCGTACAATAGCTTGAGAGACTTAGTATTTTTTTTTTTTTTTTTTTTTGTTACGTCTATTTAGGTGAATACGAGAGGTTGTTCACATTACTGTCAGTATTGATGGTGGGTGTATTATTGTATTCAATCTGGGCTTTCAGTTGTACAGCTTTTCACAAATATTCAATCCACCTTCCTAGTATCGCTGTTTCTTTTGTAATATTAAACTGATTTAGCCTTCAATTAAATTTGCTCTATGTTGAATGCACATTTGCTGTCGCCTCTTCCCGTAGCATCTTCGGTGATTTTAAATTGATCAGTTGTCCACATTTTCTTGGCTTCTCTCATTCTCGTTCTGATCTTGCTAGTTTCCCTATGAGTTTACGATGTCTACATTCTTTTGGTGAAACAAACGTTTAAGTTGTCATCGTTGAGTTTCTCTCTCTCTCTCTCTCTCTCTCTCTCTCTCTCTCTCTCTCTCTCTCTCTCTCTCTCTCTCTCTCTCTCTCTCTCTCTCTCTCTCTCTCAGCATTCGAATTGCAAATCTTCCTCCGATGTCAACCTGAAATAGAGCTGTAATATTGGGATTATTCAGTATACCCACGCAAGAAACGTTTTAAAAATTGCAACGGTGTCACAATAACAGCACAGTAATGATACTGAATGGAAGAATACCGTGTTTATGATAAGGCAGTAAATTCTTTGACGTTTAATTCTTGTCGTCTGTATATAATGATGATGGTATGAATACCTTGGGCTGCAATATTTATAATAGCAATATGTATTACTGCTAATATGATTTCTAGGGTGATGATAATAACTGTCGATAAGTGTTTTTCTTAGTATGTCCGCGTGTGGTGGTAG
>NC_061825.1:43881578-43884078 GCF_019202785.1 Penaeus chinensis | reverse complement strand
AACAGCTTCCCGACGACATAACTGTCTGAAAAAAGGGCTTCTGTAGGCGTATTTATATTAGTCCTCATTTCCATGTTCTCACTCCCCTCCCTCACTCCGCCCTACCTGCTGACATGATTAAGATTCAGGCTGTGTCATAACGAAGACAGATGGCGCTATATACTTTTTTTAAAGGTTTCTCTTAGTTTTATTTCAATTTTGGAATTTATCTTTATATTTTTTGGCGTGGTTCATTTAACCATGGGTGTAGCATACTTGGAGTAGGTGATAGAGAAGTAGATATTGCTATATTATTATCATCAATGGTATTGTTCTGGGGGTTTACCTTTTTTGTCGTCCTTTTTGTTATAGTTATTGTTGTCATTATCATTCTTATTTTTATTTTCTTAATAATTATTATTACCATCATTTTTATTGTTTTGTTATTATTATTGTTGTTAATATAATTGTTATGATAGTTATGATGATACTGACTTTTTATAATGATAAGCATTGTTAATATTATTATTATCATTATTATTATTATTATTATTATTATTATTATCATTATCATCGTTATCATTATTATCATCATCATCATTATCATCATTAATGTTTTTGTTTTGATTAACATTTACCAAAATTATGACTGTTACTAGTATTATGGATATTATTATTAATAATATCAAAGTATAATAGTTACAGTCATTATTATCACCATTTTCGTGTTATTCTCAATATTATCATTTGTTGTTAGCATTACTTACTATCACTGTGATCATGATTATTTTGATTATTATTATTGCTGTTGTCATCTTTATCATTATAATCGTCAGCATCGTTATTATGTCATTATTGTTCGTTCCGTTTGTCATTGGTATTAGTGTCATGATTATCATTATCATTACTATTATCATTGTTATCATTTTCATTATTGTTATTAGTTATTATTATTGTTGTTGTTAGTGTTATCATTATTAACATCATTATCATTACTGGTACTGGTATTATTGTTATTATTGTTATTATAATTAGCATCATAAGTAGGAATAGTCGTAGAAGTAACAATAGTATCAATATCATAAGCCTGATAATATTATGATTGTCGTTGTTATATAACATTACTATATTTATTACGACTTCTGCTTTCACTATTATTATTGTTATTATCATCAACATCATATTCCTATTATTATAATTTATTCATTATTATTATTATTATTATTATTATTATTATTATTATTATTATTATTATTATTACAGTAATGACAACAATCATGACGATGATAATGGTGGTGAATGTAATGGTGATGATGATGATGATGATAATGAGTATGATGATGATCATCAAAGTGGTAGTACCAAGGATAATAATGATGATGATAATTATGATGTTTTTATTGCTATTATATTATCATTGTTGTTATTATTATTGTTTTTATCATTATCATTATTTGTTGTAAAAGTAGTATTGTTATTGTAATTACTATTATCATCGTTATTATTGTTATTATTATTATTGATATTATTATAATTATTATTGTTTTTTTAATTGTTATTGATATCATTATTAGCCTTTCTTTACTTTTGTTATTGTTGTTATTGATATAGTTATCATCTTTAGCATTATCATTATTATTCTTACTATTATTTTTTATTATCAATATTATTATAGATTTGCTTATTATTATTATTATTATTATTATTATTATTATTATTATTATTGTTCTTGTTATCATCTTAATTTGTATTATTATTATTGTTATTATTATTATCATTATTATTAATATTTGTATTATTATTATTATTACTGTTGTTATTGTTATTATTATATAATAATGATAACAATAACAGTAATAACAATGACAATTATTATTATCATTATTATTATTATTATTATTATTATTATTATTGTTTTTATTATTATTGTTATTATTACTGTTATTATTATTATTATTGTTATTATTATTGTTATTATGATTACTACCGTTATTTTTGTTATCATTATTATATAATAATAATAACAATAATAATGAAAAGTATTGTTATTATTATTACTTTTATGTATTACAATAAATATTATTATTAATAATATTATTATTTTATTATTATTATTATTATTATTATTATTATTATTATTATTATCATCATTATCATTATTTTTATTATTGTTGTTGTTACTACTTCTTCATTTACTACCAGTCATTATTATTATTATTATTATTATTATTATTATTATTATTATTATTATTATGTTTATTATTATTATTATTATAATCATAATAATAATAATTTGGATGATTATTATTATTATTATTATTATTATTATTATTATTATTATTATCATAATCATTATTATAAGTAGTAGTAGTAGTTATTGTTATTTTTATTGTTATTGTTTTTATCATTGTCATTTTTTTTTTATTATTGTCATTTTATTATTGTATCGGTTTATTATTGTCATTTGTTATTGTCATTTATTATTTATTATTGTCATTTATTTTATTATTGTCATTTATTA
>NC_061825.1:43864078-43876578 GCF_019202785.1 Penaeus chinensis | reverse complement strand
TGGTTTCTTCGGCCCTGTTTAGGGGGAAAGAGCTGAGTGGAAAAAAGGTGGTCAGTGAAAGGGTGACGTGGGACGACTAAACGGCCGGTAAGTGTGAAGTGTCACGGGGCGGGATCTGTCGTGGCTTCAACCCTTTTCCTCCTCGTGATCGCCCTCGGGTTCAGGGCTGATGCCCGCCGTCAGGAACACGCGTGTCTTAGGGGATGCTATCGACCCTGACTTTATTTGCTCGGGATTTCCGCCTGTTTTTCATGTCATGGTTTGTGTCATCAGCATCAGAAGTATTTCTTCGCTAAAAGAGAAATATGAATTGATCGCATGTTCGACCTGGGAAACCCCGAGCATCATGCATTACAGTTGTCACGTCCAATGGGATTAGATTTTGACACACCTCTGACCCTTATAAGTTTTAGGATAATTTTGATATTGCGTGAGAAGGGTTATTTTTATTCGCCCTTAAAATCAAGAAGAGTTTCTGATTATTAAAATAAGCTCCTATAATCTGTTTGATTATATAATGCGGATTTTCTACAAAGAAGGATTTTCGTGTCACATAATCTACGGTGTTGGCCAGCCCAGTTTCACATTACTCCGCTGACTCAAATATTGCATAGTTGCATGCACGCTCCTGGACGAGAAAATCCCATACAGTGAGCCATTAAGAGAGCCGTAGGTGCGCTTAATATTACTCCATAAGCTTCCGCGGTTGCAAATTGCAAAGCAGAAATCAAGACGGGTTTGGGCTCCCGCGCCTCGACCCATCTGTGCAGGCAGTGTCGATCTTAACCGCCTGCCTCCTACGAGTATTGGGAACGGTCGCCGTACTCCGCTCTATTCTCTGTTCTCTTGCTCTGTTCGCGGAAATTCCTTTTGTGATATTTTTTTGAGGAATGATTGTCATCGTGATCACAACCGATCGATATTCTTGACGTGGGCGCTGATATTCCCAAAGAGGAAATCGCGGTACAAAATGTTGTGAATATTTTATCGTGTAGTGGTTCCAGCGGGCACCTATATCACCTCGGCACTACATAGGCTTATAACAGACCCCTAAAGTTTATCTGAGCAAATGTAATGGTAGAACAATAACAGCTATCCTCACACAGCGTCGGGATTAACAGTGCTAATGGGTTTAAAATAGTGGAGATTATATCCAAGGTTACTGTCCGTGTGTTGTGGCGAGGTGTGTTTGTGTTAAGTGTTATTTCATTTTTGTTTTGTTTTTATTTTAATGACTCGTGGACTGATTTTTTGTTTGCTCAGGTGACCATTAGTAGGGGTTGTTGTTTTTGGTTCTTTTCACATTAGAGTGTGGAAGAGATAATTGTATTCCTGTGTTATATTTGTATATATATATATATATTTTTTTTTTTAGGTTAGATACACCCTAGTAAATAATTAATATATAATGACTCTTCGTGTCAGTGTCTGCGTCTGTACTTTTTTTCCTGGATAGTATCCTTTTTTTTTCTTTTTATCCTTTTTTTTAGCTGTAGTAAGGCGATTTACCCCTGAAAAAAAAACTTTTGTATTTCGCTAAACGTTGCCCTCTCCAGTTGAGTTCATGGTTGAGTCGTAGCGTCCTGTCGTGGTAGGATTTGCATGCCATGTTAATATCGTGTCATGTATGTCCACGTGTGTATATGTGTCTGTGACTATTTGTATATGTGCATGCGCGAGTATTTCCGTGCGTTCACATGAGCGGGTATGTGCGTGTGAATGCTAAACGCTCCCCACACCCTTTTACTCCCCTCGCCAACCCCCGGACGCCTCTGCACCCCATGACCTGCCCTCGTTCAGTACAAAATGTTCCACGGATAGGTCTTCGCGGTAAGTACTATTGGCCCGGGCGGTGCAAGGGCGAACACTGCACGACGCTACTCGGAAAACGGCCACTGAGAGAGGGGAAGGGAGGGAGGGAGAGAGAGAGAGAGAGAGAGAGAGAGAGAGAGAGAGAGAGAGAGAGAGAGAGAGAGAGAGAGAGAGAGAGAGAGAGAGAGAGAGAGAGGGGGGGGGGGAGTGGGGGAAAGGCGAGAGAGGAGGGGGGCAAGAAGGAGAGAGAGGGGGGGTAGGCAAGAAGGAGAGAGAGGGAGGGAGGGAGAGAGAGAGAGAGAGAGAGAGAGAGAGAGAGAGAGAGAGAGAGAGAGAGAGAGAGAGAGAGAGAGAGAGAGAGAGAGAGAGAGAGAGAGAGAGAGAGAGAGAGAGAGAGAGAGAGAGAGAGAGAGAGAGGGGGGGGGGTTATGAGAGAGAGATGGGGTTGAGGCAACAAGGGGAGAGAGAGAGAGAGAGAGAGAGAGAGAGAGAGAGAGAGAGAGAGAGAGAGAGAGAGAGAGAGAGAGAGAGAGAGAGAGAGAGAGAAGAAAGAGGGGGGGGGGTTATGAGAGAGAGAGGGGGTTGAGCCAAGAAGGGGAGAGAGAGAGAGAGGGAGAGAGAGAGAGAGAGAGAGAGAGAGAGAGAGAGAGAGAGAGAGAGAGAGAGAGAGAGAGAGAGAGAGAGAGAGAGAGAGAGAGGTGGGGAGACAGTGAAAGACAGAGAGAGGGAGAGGTAGTGGGAGTGAAAGAAAGTCAGAGGGGGAGACAGTAAGAAAGAGAGAGGGGGGAGACAGAGAGAGAGAAAGAGAAACGTTTGCTAGTGTTCGTGTAATCATTGTTGTTATTGTTACTGTGTTTGTTCTTCGTTGTTTCTATTGGAGAAATGCTTTAGGATATTTGTTCTTTTTGTGTTGTTGTTCTTTGTTGTTTGTTTGTTTGTTTGTTTGTTCTTCAATTTCAGGTGTGCGCAAAAGAACGGAACAACAGGTGGGCAGGTTGGGTGAAAACTATTGCTTTTATAAGCATATGTTCTTTTCCTTGTTACTTTTTATTTTCTTATTTTTATTATTATATTTCCGTGTCTCATTTTCTTCGGAAACGCAAAGTCATTAGCTTCGCTTGCGGTTTCCACGGGATTCAGAAATCACTGCCATTACAAAGTGATTTTCTGCTTTTGTGTGTGTGTGTGTGTGTGTGTGTGTGTGTGTGTGTGTGTGTGTGTGTGTGTGTGTGTGTCTGTGTGCGCATGTGTGCGTGCGTGCGCTGCCTACTTGAATGTGCGTGTGTGTGTGCTGCTTGTGCGTATGTGCGTGTGTGTGTGTGTGCTGCTTGCGCGTATGTGCGTGCGTGTGTGCGCTACCTGCGCGTATGTGCGTGCGTGTGTGCGCTGCCTGCGCGTATGTGCGTGCGTGTGTGTGTGCTGATTGCGCGTATGTACGTGCGTGTGTGTGTGCGCTGCCTGCGCGTATGTGCGTGCGCGCTTGTCTGCCTGTGTGTGCATATGTCCGCAGTCTTATTCAGCAACTAAATCCGCCCTTTTTCTCCTCTCTTTGCAGATTAGGTGAAGAAACTTGTGCCTGGACGTACCTCGGTGCCTGGAAAGAGAGAGAGAAAGGAAAAAGAAAGAAAAGCAAATTCACCCCAACCCCAAACCCCCCTTCTTCAAAAAAATCCAATCAATTGGTTGAGTGAAGTTGCACACCATAAGTCGTTTGTTATTGAGGTCAGTCGCGCGGGTGTGACTCACCATAGCTGGGTTGATGAGTGTCTGGTCAGTGCGAGATGAGTAAGGTGGGGAACCAGACCAATTCTCAGGATCCGCAAGCCGTCAACTCCAGGACCTTCGTGGGCAACCTCAACACCTTCCAGTGCACCAAGACGGATGTAGAGCGCATGTTCCAGCGCTACGGTCGTATCGCAGGTGAGTACGCCCGTCGTGTGTGTTTGTGTGAGTGTGTGTGTGTGTGTGTGTGTGTGTGTGTGTGTGTGTGTGTGTGTGTGTGTGTGTGTGTGTGTGTGTGTGTGTGTGGACTTCCTGTAAAAGGTGTGTATAAAGTGTACTAAAGGTAAAGAGTTTTTTTCCTCTTACGTGTCCAAGCTTTGTGTAAGTTGATTCATATATGAAGGTGTGTATTTTTATTTTTTTTACATGTCTTTAGGTGATGCATTTAATGTTTGAATAAAAGTGTAAGGGTTTACATAGACTCTTTCTCACACGTATGAAACACACTATTAACGGCGGCATCGAAAGGAGAAGGAGAAAGGAAAGGAGAACTGAAATAAAAGAAGACGAAACTGATAAATAAATAAATGAATAGACCAATAGTCCAGAACTGAAATAACAGAAAAAAGACACGGGCTGCCGCTGTGTCTCGCGGTAAAAGCCTTCTTCAAGAAAGTTTTCGCGCCGGTAAGGTGATCCCCAAGACGGCGGCGAGGACGGCGGCGTCGGCGGCTCAGGGAAGACGGGAGGGAAGGCCGCCGACCTGCCGATTGCCCTAACTTGCAAGAAGAGGTTGTTGTCTCGCCCGAGGGTGCCACCTTCCGCTTGCACCCTCTCGCCCGCCCTTCGCACTCGCCCGCTTCCCTCGACCCTCCCCCCACCCCCCTCCTCCCTTTCCTTCTCCCCCTGGCTCTCTCGCGCGCGCACCCGATACGAGCGAAGGGCTGAGTGGGGGGGGAAGGGGGGAGGGGGGAGGGAGGGCCAGGATAGGTGATAAGGGAGGGAGGAAGCGGGGGGGTAGAGGCATGTGACGTCATGGTGGCGGGCATGTCAGGTCAATACGTTGTTGATCTTTGAGACCTTATCCATCGAAGTTGTTTCCTGTTATTGCTCTTCTGGCAATTGCTTTCTCTGTTTCTTTTATGTATATCTTGGTCTTCATGTTCCCTCATCTTGCGGAATTTAGAAAGACAGCTTTATCTCAATGAAAGTTAATAGATTTATAACTTAAATGAATTTAACAATTGAAAGGAAAAAACATACATAGGGCTCTTCCGAAAACATCGTTGATGACCTTATTCATTTGTCATTTTGCTTACGCATTTATAAGAAGGTTTGTGTGTGTATATATATATGTGTATGTATATGTATATATATATATATATATATATATATATATATATATATATATATATATACGATATATATGTATATATTTTATATATATATTATATATATTTATACACACACACACACGTATACATACATACGCACACACGTGTGTGTGTATGTGTGTATGTATATACATGCACGCGCACAGTATATAGCCTCATTAAAAGATTACACTACGTCATGCCATCATTGCAGCTTAAGAATAACCATTACATTATGCCTTACGATGCATTCCCTCCCAGAGCCGCTCCCAAGGGGGAATGTTGCAGAATGCAGCCGAGGAGCGGGTCCCGTAATTTCTTATGCATACAAAGTACAACATAATGCTGTCTAAATAATCCGTTCATCCCGCCCCGTGGGTCATAAACCACGACCTCGGAGCTTCGGGCCCTGGTGTTGCGACGACCCCCCCCCCCCTCCTGCTATACTTTGCCAACTATCCCTCCTTCGTCACGCCTCATCCCCTCCTGTCCCGTTATCCCCTTATTCTTAATTATTTCCTTAGCTTTCACTTACTTCTCACCCTTGCTCCGTATGTGTATTCTTATCCTCCATCTGGATCTTATTCCAGGGCCTATCGCTAACCTTATCCTTATCCCGACCCAGTCTTTGCCTAACCTTTTTTTCCCTACCCTTCCCCCTTACCCTTACCTTCCCCTATCTTCCCCTAGCCTCCGGATCTCCTATCCACATAATCCCAATTCCTACGCACCCCTTCTTGCCCCTTTTGCTACCCTCCCCCAACCCCCTTCCCCCCAACCTCCTACCCCCAACCTAGGGGCCGAAGACGCCGAGAAGCCGCATCTGAGGTGAGTAGATATGCAAATATGCGAGGCCCCGGATGAGACAAGCCCGGGGGAGGGGGGGAGGGGAGGAGGTAATTGACGGAGCCCGTATGTTTCCCAGGTATCCGAAAATGGAGATTGTGTTGTCTTCCTTCTCATGCTTGGGGAGGGAGGGAGGGAGGGGGTAAGGGGGAGAGGAAGGGTTGGCAAGGAGAAGGAGGAGGAGGAGGAGGAGGGAGGGAGGAGGAGGAGGAGGAGGAGGAGGAGGAGGAGGAGGAGGAGGAGGGAGGGAGGAGGAGGGAGGAGGAGGAGGAGGAGGAGGAGGAGGAGGAGGAGGAGGGAGGAGGAGGAGGAGGAGGAGGAGGAGGAGGAGGGAGGGAGGGAGGGAGGGAGGGAGGGGGTTGGTGGAAGATGGACCAAAGGAGGGAGAACAGATAGGGGTTGGGGTGGGAGGGAAAGGTGGAAGAGGGGAAGGGGGGGAAGGGGTGAAGGAAGGGAGGGAAAGGACGGAAGGAAGGGTTAGGGTAAAAAATAGGGTTGGGGGAAGGCACAAGGCCGACAAAATTTGGAGAAGGGGATTAAAGCGAACATTTCCATCGGGTGAGTATCGAAGGACGGGGGGGGGGGGGGGGGGGGTGAGAGGGTGCGGGGAGAAGGAGGGGAGAGGGGGGGAGGAGGTTGAGGTGAGATGGGGATAGAGATTCTTTATGGTTATGATGGATACTTCACCCTGGGGGAGATGCGGATTTTTTTAGGGGGGAGGGGGCGGAAGAGGGGAAGAGGGGAGGGACGGAGGGAAGGAGGGAGGGAGTTGGTTGGTTGGAGGGAAAATTTATGACCGAAGGAAATCATGGCTTTTTTATCTCTAGCCTTATCGAAAGAGAGAGAGAGGAGGGGGGGAGGGGAAGGAGGGGAAGGGGAGAGAAGGAGGTGGAGAAAGAGACAGTCGGAGAGGGAAAGGGAAATGAAATGAAGAGATGAAGGAGAGAGAGAGAGAGAGAGAGAGAGAGAGAGAGAGAGAGAGAGAGAGAGAGAGAGAGAGAGAGAGAGAGAGAGAGAGAGAGAGCAGAGAGCAGAGAAGAGAGGGAGGAAGAGAAGGATGAAAGTAGAGAGAGAGAAAAAGAGGATAAGTGATCGAGAATCCAAGAGAGCGGCGAAAGCAAGGCAGCAAAGGGTTGAATAAGAGTAAATATTCGAGGGCAAAAAGAGGGGAAAAAACCGAAATTCACCTTGTTACACTCGCCTATCATAAAAGTTTACGAATAGAAGATGCCTGAGTGTATGTATAGTTGCAAAAGTTAGGCCTGAATTATGTACAGGGCAAAAGAGGGTGGCTTCTTCCGAGTCAATAAATTGATCAGCATATATACACACCAATCCACCTTCCAAACCTGCATTATTTAGGGTGCTATCTATCACCCTCGCTGCGAAAGGGTGGGCGGCCGGGGAGGGGCAAGGGTGAGAAACAGGAAGAGGCGGAGGAACGGAGGACAAAGAAGGAAGGTTTGGCGAGACAAGGAGGGGGGAAGAAGAAAAAAAAGAAAAAAGAAATGAAAGAAAGATGGAAAGAGGGAGAGCGTGAGGAAGGGAAAGGGTGTGGGCCAAGGAGAAGGGAAGGAAAGTACGAAAGGAGATAAGACAGGTGAATATAGATAAGTAGATAAGGGAGACGAGAAACAAAATTTATATAAATGCAGAGAAAATCTAAAAAAGAAAGAAAGAAAGAAAGAAATAGACGCATTTAAGACACGAAAAGTAATACGATAAAGACACAGCAGCAGAAGAAAGAAAACGAACGCCCACACAAGTAAAAAGAAGTGATGAAAGGCTGAGGTGAAGAAGCACAAGAAGAAGAAGAAAAAGAAAAAGAAGAAAAAAAGAAAAAGAGAGAAGAGAAAAAGAAGAAGAGGAAGAAGAAGAAGAAAAAAAGAAGAAAGAGGCAAGGCAAGAGAAAAATTGAGAGAAAGGAGAGCGATAATGATTTAGAGGAGGCAGTAAGGAGTTAATGACGTGTGAGGTACTGAACACTTAATGAAGAGAGAAATGCTAGCGAGAGAAGGGAGGTGGCGGGGGGGAGGGGGGGAGGGGGGAGGTTATAAAACAAAAAAAAATATTGAAACTAATTATTCTGTTAAGTGGCTGGAATTCTTAAATAATAAGATATAAACTGCAGAAGTTATAATTGTTGTAAGAGCGTGCATAGCTATTCACCTGAGAGATAATCCATTCATGTAATTCTGTTACTGAGTTTCTGACTTTGATGTTATTGAAATTAATATCATTCCAGTTTTTTCAGTCATCCTGGTCATTTCTTTGGGTAACAGTATTTGATGTGATCTAAACATTTTTTTTCCTTTTTTTTCACGAACCAATTTCCCCCTACCCCCCACTTCCACCCCCCCCCCCCTCCCTCTTGTTCAAACCCCCACCTGCGATGTTTATATTACACGTTGTGACAACATTTTATAGTTTTCTACGATTAACTCCAAAAGCATTCCGCGCGGAGGTCATTGTCGGGAGCACATCAAACGCATATTTCCCGGTCTGGATCCTGTGTTATCGCGGCTATAATAACAATATCCCTGCGGTCATCAGTCCCTCTTCCCCTCACCCCCCTATTCGCTCCCATTACCCCCCCCCCTACTTCTCCCCTCACCCTAATTCGCTGCTAAACCCCACCCTCTCCCTTCCCTAGCCTCTCCCCAATTCGATTCCTCTCCCTTCCAGATCCCTTCTTCCCCTCTTCTTATCGTTCCCCCTCACTCTTCCCCCTTCTCTCTTTCTTCTCACCTCTCTCTTCCCCCTTCTCTCTTTCTTCTCCCTTCTCTCTCCTTTCTTTCCTCTTCCCCCTCCCCTTTCCCCTCTTCCCCCCTCTCCTCCCCCTTCCTCGATGGTTCCCCCAACGATATGCGAATGACCGGTAGCTGGCTTCGACCCACACTATTATTATTATTATTATTATTATTATTACACCAATCAGATCTCCCGACAAAGCTACGTGTGATGGTGACAGTGACGGTGGTAATGCTGGCGGGGTTCTGCGCCTGTGATGGTGAGGGCGTCGTTGAATGGTGAATGATGCCTGGAGATAATTTTGGGTTCTTAAATTCCTGTTTTTTTTGTAAGGCAGAGAGAGAGAGAGAGAGAGAGAGAGAGAGAGAGAGAGAGAGAGAGAGAGAGAGAGAGAGAGAGAGAGAGAGAGAGAGAGAGAGAGAGAGAGAGAGAGAGAAAGAGAGAGAGATAGAGAGAGAGAGAGAGAGAGAGAGAGAGAGAGAGAGAGAGAGAGGAGAGAGAGAAGACACGGCCGATATGTACAGCGACGTATGATATTTGGGAGTATTGTCCGGCCATTCTGAAAGAAACGCCACGAGAGAAATCCGGGTAATGCGAAGGAGGCCGATTGGTTGCAGGTGTTTGATCTGTAATGTGTCTGTGTGGTGTGTGTGTGTGTGTGTGTGTGTGTTGTGTGTGTGTGTGTGTGTGTGTGCGCGCGTGCGTTCGTGCATGTGCTTGTATGAATATCAGCGCGGGCATGTGTGAATGTGTGTGTCTATGCGTTTGTGTTTGCATTTGTGTGTCAATGTGCGATCCTTCACAAAAGTAGTCGCAGGTGGGAGAAAAAAAACAACAACAACAACAAACAGGGATCACAAACAGACACAAAACACATCCACGGAAACAAAAAACAAAAGCCTAACGGACGGTCGCCTTTCAGAGAGGGAATTTAGAGGGCCCGCTGGGAGACTGAAGTTACATCGGGAGGAAAAGACAGTTTACCGTGACGGATCCTTCTTATGAGAAAAGAAGCAGGAGGAGGTGGAGGCGGAGGAGGATGGAAAGAAAGAAAAGAGGAAGAAGAAGGGATAGAAGAGGACGGGGGGTGGATAGGATGAAGAGAAGGAGACGAAGGTGGTGAAAAGTAGGGAAGAGGAGGGAAGGGGGGGGGGGCAAAGACTACAAGGATAAGGAAGAAGGGGAGGAGAAGAGGAAGATGAGAGTGGTGGAGAGGAAAAAGGAGAAGATATGAGGAAAGTGAAAGGGGAGAAAGAGAGGAGGACGAAGAGGGAAAAAAGAAGCGCAAATGGCGGAGAAGAGGTTATAGAAAAAAAAAGGAGCATAGAAGGAAGAAGAATGAGGCAGAGTAAAAGGAAGAAAGGGAGGGAGAAGGAGAAGAAAAAAGTAGAAAATGGTGGAGAAGGCGAAATAGAAGGAAGATTCTTAGAAGGATTAGATGACAGAAGAATGGAGCGACGTGTGTAGAGCGCAGAGACACAAGTCAGGCTGTAGATAAAACGGCTCTAAGTATAAGCAGGGTGTTTTGGTTTAAAATGAATGTAGATAATATTCGATGCTGTGTAATACTTAGATATACTAGCATGTGAATATAGATTAATGGACGTATACTTTATCAGTCTGAACTTGGCAGGGAAGCTCCTCCTCCTCCATGGTAGTGGAAGGTGATTGGCTGAGAGCCTGTTCAAGAAGAAATGTGATTGGCTCGTGATGACACGCTTGATGCCACTGAATGTTTAAACTATTTTTAGGGATGAATCCAATTGACATGACTCACAACAAGCTTTTAATTATTATAAGGCAATAAGAAAGCCCTTTTGATCATTTGTTTATCGAACCCTGCAGTAACTGAATGTCGGGGCGAAGCTTAAAACAGAACCAAACGAATGGCTGTCGATGAGACGTAATTTCCCGCCAAATCCTCAAATCTTTTGTTTTTTCTTCAGCGTGATCTTTTAAGCCCGAATATATTGAAGTTAATTCTTCCCGAAAATTATTGAGGAAGCCTTTTTACATGTTATTTTACAATGAAAACTATATGTATTCATTTGGTGTGTTTGAACATCTAAACTATATATATATATATATATATATATATATATATATATATATATATATATATATATATATGCATGTATGTATGTATATGTATATTTAAACTCAAACACACATACATACATTCAAATATATCGCTCGAAGAGACAAAAATAGACCATGAAACCGGCAGGCGCGGCTTCCATCGAAAATATATGATGCAGCTGAACAAAACTGGTTTTAAGGTTGGCCAAAGTCGAGCGCTATCTTGAGGAAAGAGACATTGTGGAGCAAAACAAATGTTATCATAATATATACGAGCTTTCGTGAATCCTGTGGCAGCTGTTGGTGAAGGGAAGAACCGCCTTCTGTCAGGGATGCACAAGGGCGAGAGTTCAGTGGGCGAGAGAGACGCTCTTATTATCATTATGAGTCCAAATATTTTTTAAAAGGTGGGAATAAAAGCAATAAGAATTTTTGCATCTACGCCAAATTCATCTCCCTCTCTCTCTCTCTCTCTCTCTCTCTCTCTCTCTCTCTCTCTCTCTCTCTCTCTCTCTCTCTCTTTCTCTCTTTCTCTTTTTCTTTCTCTCTTTCTCTCTCTCTTTCTTTCTCCTTTTCTCTCTCTTTTTCTCTCTCTCTTTCTCTCTCTCTTTCTCTCTCTCTTTCTCTCTCTCTCTCTCTCTCTCTCTCTCTCTCTCTCTCTCTCTCTCTCTCTCTCTCTCTCTCTCTCTTTCTCTCTTTCTCTTTTTCTTTCTCTCCTTCTCTCTCTCTTTCTTTCTCTTTTTCTCTCTCTTTTTCTCTCTCTCTTTCTCTCTCTCTTTCTCTCTCTCTCTCTCTCTCTCTCTCTCTCTCTCTCTCTCTCTCTCTCTCTCTCTCTCTCTCTTTCTCTCTTTCTCTGTCTCTCTCTCTCTCTCTCTGTCTCTCTCTCTCTCTCTCTCTCTCTCTCTCTCTCTCTCTCTCTCTCTCTCTCTCTCTCTCTCTCTCTCTCTCTCTCTCTCTCTCTCTCTTTCTTCTTTCCTGTCTTGCTTTCTTTATATCTCTCCCCCCATCTCTGTCGTTTCTAAATGGCATTCGTTTATAAATACTCGCGAGAGTACCATAGTGCCAGCTCTTGGCTGAGACGGAGTACTATAATTAGTTACGGGAAATGTATTAGCGTTATTTTTTTCTCGCTCCTCTCTCTCTCTCTCTCTCTCTCTCTCTCTCTCTCTCTCTCTCTCTCTCTCTCTCTCTCTCTCTCTCTCTCTCTCTCTCTCTCACTCCTTTTTAACAGAAAACACCTGCCACAACAGCCCTGTTGCTGCCAGCACCTACCAACAGAAGGGGAAACGGAGACAGGGGGCCGTTGCCTCCCCCACCCCCATCGTCCTCTCCCCCAACAACCGCTTACAGAAAAGCTTTTTTTTTAAGTATAAAGTTAGTTGAGCTTTATATTAATCTATACGTTCCGCTTCTGCATGTAATTTCAAAGTTTGATCATCATCCCCGGCTACGTGATGTGTTGCTGGGATTTACATTGTAAAGATGATGATGTTTGGAGGGAAAAAAGGGTTGTTTTAGTTATTGTTATCGTTAAGGCAGAGAGTCCGTGTGAGGTTCGCAGGTTTACATATGATTAGGGATGATTTAGTTTCTCGGTCTGTGTCAAAAGATTCTTTTTTTTTTTTTTCTTTTTTTTTTTTTTGTTATGAATCAGTATTGTTCTTTAAATTGGTGCTTATTTTTTAGTCGTAAGTCTTCGTGTATTTCGTCGGTACGTATTTATCCCGATGGAAGAAGATTTAAGGCGACTTTCTTCGTATGAAACGCCTTCCAGATCAAATTATATAACTTTCGATGAGAAACAAAGTAGTGAATATTATATTCCTTTTTATCTTCCCACTCCTTGTCCTCGCTTTTCTTTCACCTCTCCATACCTCCCTCGTCGCTCTGTTTCTTTCATCCTTTCTCCTCTTGTTC
>NC_061825.1:43856578-43859078 GCF_019202785.1 Penaeus chinensis | reverse complement strand
AGGGAGTGGGAGATACGGGAGGGGAAGGGCAGATCGAGGAACGGGGGGAAGGGAGGGGGAGAGTTGTTCGTTGATGGTCGATGGATCGTGTTCAGAGCAAAACAAAAGATGGTGTCAGTGTTAGTTTTAGGGATTAGCATATGAGGAAAAACTGTAAGTCGGAGTGATGTGTGTTGGGTGATTTGTTCAGCTGATTGTGAGGAGACGGAAGGCAATTTATTGTGATTGTGATAGCAACAGGTTTCATTACCATTGAGTCTCTCTCTTTCTCTCTCTCTCTCTCTCTCTCTCTCTCTCTCTCTCTCTCTCTCTCTCTCTCTCTCTCTCTCTCTCTCTCTCTCTCTCTCTCTCTCTCTCTCTCTCTCTCTCCCCCTCTCTCCCTCTCTCGCTCTCCCTCTCCCTCTCTCCCCCTCTCCTTCTCCCTCTCCCTCTCCCTCTCCTTCCCCCTCCTTCCCTCTCTCCCTCTTTCCCTCTTCTTCCCTATCTCTCTCTCATGTCCCCCTTTCTCTCTGCCCACATTTCTTTCACGACTTAACACCGTTGGAAAATATTTTGACGCGCCCATGTGTAGCTTAAGACGCCGTCGCTGCATTAGCGTCTCCCTAACAAAATGTAGCGATCGTGCACGCCTACGGTAATTAGATGTATGTTGCTGGCATCTTGTCCACGCCGGGTTTGCTGTTGTTAGCTTCTAAGTGTGCTTGTTTGTTTGTTTGTTTCTGTTTGTTTTTGTTTCAGGGGTTTGGGTAGTGAAAGGGAGGACTTGATTTGGTTCCGAATGTCTATGTTCTGGTTGTTTTTGTTTGTTTTTCCTATTGCTTATCGCCTCGGATAAAAGAAATGCACGAGGAAATGTGGGTATTTATAAAGATCAGTCGTTTCCCCCGCATTCTCGCCGGTCTTGTTAGCATTCCGCCTCGTCTGGCCGTCCATTCGGCGCGTCAACCGGTGTCCGAGCGGGACTATTTTTCCCCAAAAGCCGCTTCCTCCCAGCTTCGCCTTAACCTCCTCCTCCGAGCCTCCCGTTTAACTAATGGAACTTGGATCTCCTTCGTCTCCTGCGGGAGGAAGGTTTTGAGCGTTGAGGCTTCCCGAGGGAGGAGGAGACGGCCTGAGGGCGCTCGCGGGGCTGTAAACCTCGGCGTCCCTCTCCTCGATCTCAGGCGCAAGGTCTCGGCGGGCGACGCGGAAGGCCGGTTTCGTTGCTGTTTGGCTTCGTTTATTTATTTATTTATCCGGTTATTCAGTTATCTAATTATTCATTTATTCGTTTATTTATTCATTCATTTGTTCATCTATCTTTTTTGTGTTAATTTTTTTGGAGGGTTGAAGATTTTTAAAAAACTTAAACTGTATTATCCTAAGAATCTCCCCTGCAATTGAGCCTCCATTCCTCACCCCCCTCCCGGCGTCCCTAACCCCCTCACCCTAACCCCCTCACCCTAACCCCCTCACCCTAACCCCCTCACCCTAACCCCCTCACCCTAACCCCCTCACCCTAACCCCCTCTCTTCGTGTTCCCCTTCACCCTCTCCGCCCACCCTCACCCCGTCCCTCTCGCCCCCGAACACAAAGTTCCTAATACTTTAAGAGCAACGAGGCTGGAGTTTCTCACCCTCGACTCCAGACGGGTTCTCCTCGAGGATCACGTCGAAAACATTTAAAGCAACTTGAGGAGAGCCCGGTCTCTGGAGGCCGAGATCGCCGCCGGGGAGGGAGGCGCGCGCCCCTCCGCTCCGCCGCCGGTGTCAACACGCACTTGCGGCCGAGGCGGATGTGTGGTGGTGGTGGGGCTGCGGTGGCGGTGCGGTGGCGGTGCGCTGAGGCGTTTGTGGTCGGCTTTGCGATTGGTTGTGCTGCTGGTTGTTGTTCTTACTGTTGTCGTTAGTGCTGTTGTTCTTATTGTTATTATTATTATCATTATTATTATTATTATTATTATTATTACTGTGGTTTTCTTGCTATTATCATTTTTCATATGACTACTATCATTATTACCGTCATCATCATCTTGATTGTGATCTTTTCCTTTCCTTTCCTTTCCCCATTCCCTCTCCTTCCCCCTCCTTACCACTCTCCCTTTTTCCCGTTTTTCCTCCTTCCTCCTTTCCCCTTTCTTCTCCTCTCCCCTCTCCCCATTTCCCCTTTTTCCCCTCCCGGCCGCTCCCTCGTGCATAGTCCTTTATTTCAAGCGACGCCGTACGGAGGGCAGCATCTCCAAGGAAATCTGAGGGAGGCGTCGGTGGTGCCCTTGTTCCTCTCCTGCGCCGCGGAATAACTATCGGTCCCGCGTGGCCTTCGCAGCGTCTTCATTTTCGAAAGGCGGGGGAAGGGGGGGCCAGAGAGGGGATTCTTTTTTTTTTGGGGGGGGAAGAGGAAGAGGAGGAGGAGGAGCAAGAGGGGGAGGAGGAGGAGTAGGAGGAAGAGGAGGAAGAGGAAGGGGAAGAGGAAGAGGAAGAGGAAGAGGAAGAGGAGGAAGAGGAAAGAGGGGAGGAGGAAG
>NC_061825.1:43841578-43851578 GCF_019202785.1 Penaeus chinensis | reverse complement strand
GTGTCACTGTCACGGACTCTCTGTCAGTTCTGAAGATACGGTAGAGAGATAGACAAATGTGTAGCGAATATTTAGAAAATTCCGTTGCTTTTGATGAACGCAGAGCCAACCGAACCGAGCCACAAACAAGGTATATCCTGAAATAGTAGAACCGGACAATGGAGCAAGTGATAGCCACGCACGCTCCCGTTGCCAACCGAACCAATGGATGTTGCACATATACAAGTCGCATTGCAAGCGCCTCCCCCTACCCAACAACCCCCCTGCCCCCTCCACAAGAACAGTTACAGGTAGAAAGTAAGTTATAGACGTATATACAGATGTTATTGCCAAGATAAAAAGGAAGGCTTTCGGACAAGCGTACATTTCAACGGACGGTTGGTGGTAACGTGTATACAGGGCAGGTGGCCGTGTGTGTGTGTGTGTGTGTGTGTTTGTATGTGTGTGTGTGTGTGTGTGTGTGTGTGTGTGTGTGTGTGTGTGTGTGTGTATGCGCTTGTACGTGTGTTTGGGAGCGTGTATGTACGGGCATGTGTATTGGCCGACGGACACGTTACCAGGATCAAGGCGGTATTTATACTGACACAAAAGATGCTATCGATGGCGTTAAAGGCGAGTAAGAGGGTATGACTAAGCATTCGACCCTCGTAAAAGGAGGGAAAAAAGAAGACTGTTTGGGACGTAGGATTTTGTCCATTTCCTTTTATCGGTCCTTCTTTTCGGGAGCGTTCGCATGCACTGCCAGTCGTGTCTCTTAGGTGAACTAAGGGATGTTTTGATATACTAAGAAAGGATATAATTAGGTTTGGTGATAATATATGTATATTTAAACAAATAAACAAATACATACATACTCATGCATGCACTCAAACACACACACACAAGTCTATCCGCATACACAAAGAAATTCACATAAACACACGCTAACGTACCCATACATATTCCCACACACATGCCGGACAGAGGGCGGCCCAACTTGAACCAGTAGAGTATCAGCTGCGAATTTAAGGCCGTAAATGTCAATGAAATCTACGTAAATGAGGTCTTTTGAAGTTCCGACATAATGAAACCTCACACAGGTCCGGCCCGGTATCTTTTTTTTCCCTCGTTTTTCCCCTCGTTCTACGTTCTTGCGCTTGGTATTGTTTGTGACGCGGTTGTCTTTTCTCATTTTTATATTGTTTTTGTTTTTTTTTATCTTTTTTTGTGTGTCTTTTTCTTTTTTTCGATCGCGAGCTACACTTCCCTCAGCCTTTCCCCTACATCCTACACCCATATTTACACTATCGACTGCACCGAACCCTTTTCCATCCCTTCTTGATTCCTTCTCCATCCCTCCTCCATCCCCTTCACCCGAAACCCACTTCGTCCCTATCGCCAACCCATCACCTATCTCCGCCTATTCCCTTCCCATTCCTTACCCTATCTTTTCCCTACTCTCCTCCCCGTCTCTTCCCCCGTCCATCATCTCTCTCCCTTCCTGCCTCATCCCTTCCTCCCATCCCTTCCCCCACACGCATTCATCCCCAACAGCCTAACTCCTTGCACTATCCTTACACCCCCTGTTCTCATCCCCATCCTTTACCCTATCCCTTGCCCATTCCCTCCCTATCCCTAATACCTCATCCCCCTATCCCTACTCCCATCCCTAACCCTACCCCCCCTCCCCATCCCTCCCCATCCCTAATACCTCACCCCCCTATCCCGACTCCCATCCCTAACCCTACCCCTCCCCTCCCCATCCCTCCCCACCCCGCGCCGCCCGAGATACGACACGCTGAGATAAAAGAAGCCGTGAAAGCGGTCTGTGGCGATGGGCGCGGAGATATCGCAGCATCCCGACAATGGGCGAGATTTAGGAAGGCATCCTGGAGCTCGGGACGAATTATTGACGATAAGGGGGGGGGGGGGGGAGAAATAATAATAGTAGAAGAGAAAGGAAAGAAAAGAGAGGGCTTTTAATGCCCGGATAGATTTTTTTTTTTTTTTTTTTAATGGGGAGGAATAAGGGGAAAGGAGGGGAAAAACAGCGAGAGAAAAAAAATCAAACAATCGAAGGAGAGAGAAGAGAAGAGAAGAGAAGAAGAGAAAAGAGAAAGACAGCGCACATAAGCAAGCAAAAAAAAAAAAAAAAAAAAAAAAATCCTGCAATCTATCCTCGTGACAACACTTCCTTAAGGAAATGGAAACGGAGGCGAAGGAACTGTGGAAGAAGTGCAGGATGCTGCGCCCGATCGCCTCTCGCTCTGATGGCGGTGATTGGCGACGAGAGGGATAGATCACGAGATGAAGATCCTGACGATGTATCATTCTGGGAGGGTGGGGGGGAGGGGGGAGGGGAGAGGGTAGGGGGGAGGGAAGGGGTTAGGAGGGGGGTAGGGAGAGGGAAGGGGTTAGGAGGGGGTAGGGAGAGGGAGGGGGTTGGGATGAGAGGGGAGGGGGAGGGAGAGGGAAGAGGTTAGGGGTTAGGAGGGGGTTGGGATGAGATTAGGAGAAAGGGGAGGTGGGGAGAGGTGGGTAGGGAGGGGAAGGGGGGGGATACGAGAGCGAGGGGAGGTGTGGAAGAGGTGGAGCGGGAAGAGGCATCGGAAAAGGAGGTGGACAAATGAAGGAAAAGAAGGGGAAAGGAGAGGGAGAGGAAGGGAAAGTAAAGAAAAGAAAAGCGGCCATTAGGAGAAGGAGAAAGAGATAAAAGTAAAAAGAGAAAGGAAATGAGAATAAGAAGAAGCGAAGAATAGGGACAGGGCATAGAGGCAGTTGTGGTCGTGTGTGCGTGTGCGTGTGTGTGTGTGCGTGTGTGTGTGTGTGTGTGCGTGTGTGTGTGTGTGTGTGTGTGTGTGTGTGTGTGGGTGAGGGGTGGGGGTATTAGAAAAAGGGTGGGGGAGGGGTATGGGGGCGATGGGGGTGATGGGGCAGGATCGTCAGGATCACCAGCGCCTCTCGCCAACCCTCGTCCGTCTCCGCGCGCGTGACGTCTTGATCTGCCAAATGGAATACGGTGTATGCAAAAGGGAAGTTTTGAAATACGACATTTCTTTCGTTTTTCCCCCCTCCCCCTTTGGGACGGGGGGGGGGGGGCTGGCGTAGAGAGGGTGAAGGTATAGGAAAAGAATCAGAGTGCGGGAGTGGGGGGGGGGATTTTTATTTTCAATTTATTTGTTTATTTGTTTTTTTCATAGTTTTTTTGCCTGCATTGCCCTTCACTACATTTCAGGTTCTCTTCTCTCTCTCTCTCTCTCTCTCTCTCTCTCTCTCTCTCTCTCTCTCTCTCTCTCTCTCTCTCTCTCTCTCTCTCTCTGTGTATGTATACATACATACTTATATATATATATATATATATATATATATATATATGTATGTATGTATAAATACATGCATTTATGCCTACATATATATATGTATATATATACAAACATATACATATACGCACAACTATTTCTTTATCTAAATGTCTCTATTGTTTCTCTCCTTGCATACCCTCTCAACTTTCTTAATTCTTTTCGCCTTCTCTTCGATATTTCTAAATCGAAACGAGCCCACAAGTACTGTCCAATAAAAAGAGAAAGAAGAAAAAAGCACCGTCATATCTATTACACCTAAAAAAAAAAATGATAGCGTTTAGGATCTGGCCGCATCAGCGTGCAAGAAGTGAATGCTTAATTACCGTCATTAATAAACATTAGACCATTACCTCCGCCGCACCGCTTGAGTCTCAGCTTATGACAGGGTTCAAAGAGAAAATTCGAGATAATTTCGTAAGGTAAAAATGCTGTATCTGTGGCCCCTTTTTTCGCCCCTGTGTCTTCCGCAATAGAGAGCAAGTATTTAGGGCAGCCATGAGGAGAGTTTTCCCTGTGTGTGTGTGTGTGTGTGTGTGTGTGTGTGTGTGTGTGTGTGTGTGTGTGTGTGTGTGTGTGTGTGTGTGTGTGTGTGTTTAGGAATATCGTGCACGCGGGGCTGTATGTACGGGAGGGAGACTGTGTGTGAAAATGTGCGCTTTGTGTCAGTTTCGGTTATTCATCAATTATGGTTCTCGTTTATTCTTGTGACTCTGACTGTTTCACATACGTCTCTCTCTCTCTCTCTCTCTCTCTCTCTCTCTCTCTCTCTCTCTCTCTCTCTCTCTCTCTCTCTCTCTCTCTCTCTCTCTCTCTCGCTCTCTCTCTCTCTCTCTCTCTCTCTCTCTCTCTCTCTCTCTCTCTCTCTCTCTCTCTCTCTCTCTCTCTCTCTCTCTCTCGCTCTCTCTCTCTTCCTCTCTCTCTCTGTCTATCTGCATGACTGGCTGTCTATCTGTGTCTCTCTATCTATCACTGTATCTATCTCTACCTTTCTGTATTTTATATTTCGAGCACACACATCCCTCTCTCACACACACCCCTCTCTCACACACACACACGGTCGCGCACACATTTTTATTTTTTTTTCCCAAAACAAAGACGATTATCTGCAATCTGCTTTTCTCCATGATAACATAAAGGACACGAGAACACTTATAAGGTAGGCGACCGTAAAGTAGCTTTCATGTTTCGGAGATATACGGTCTCCCCCGGGCGCAGTAGGGACACGCACGCCCGCAGGGTATAAGGGGCGCGTTAAAGTTTATATCTAGAATTACACTTTAGGGCGTCACGCTTTGTCTGAATCATAAGCTTTGGTAGCCTGATTTTTTTCTGTTCTGGTGTGGTTAGTGCTTTTCCTTTTAAACTCTCTCGTTCTTCGTTTTTCGTCGTCGTTATCGTTTTCTACTCTTCGCTCTAATTTCTGTGAGCTCTCTGTTCAATCTCTTATCCACCGCCCAATAACTATTACCAAAAATGCCCCGAGGAGGGCTACTCTGCATTGTGATAACGCCGTCCACAAACGCATACCCCAACTTTTACACACTGACGCACATACACACATTCATGTCACGCACACACGTCACATGCACACAGATCCCCCACAAATACACAACGCCCATTCCCCTTCGCAGCCGTTAAGCCGCCTTGAAGCCCTGGTTGGAGCCGAGAGTCGCCACTCCGAGCCAGGCGCATGCGAATGGCGCAGCCGCGGTTTCATACAGTGCGAATTGCTCGCCCGAGCTGTCATCATCGCAGAGCCGCTGGCGATCGGAGAATCAAACGGCCACCAGACGACCCGTTGTTGTCAGGTCGTAAATAGGGGGGCGCTTTTGTTAACCCTGTCTCGTTGGGCGGCGCTATTAAGTCACGGGCGTGATATAACGCCCACTTCGCCCTCGCTTTTCCGTGACCGCGGGATTGCGAACCGAGGTTTTCTTCCTAATGGCGCCGTGCCGGCCGCGCTTTGCCTGCGGCACCAATGAGGGAGGACGGCGGCGGGGGGAGGCGCCAAAAGAACGAGCCTGTATCACATGAGCAGAGGGAAGGAGAGAGAGGAAGGGAGGAACAGGGAGATTCACATACGGTTATGTTCGTGCGGTAATGTCGTCACATATTCCGGCGCTGTAACCGCGCCGGACGCAAACCACCGCAGATATGTAACACAGGCCTGGGGGTTACAACGCCATTACTTTGGCATGTGAGACTCTCAACTACCCGGGCGGGAAGAAAGGAAGGGGGGAAGGGGAGGAGGGAGGGGGCGTAGGAGAGGAGATAGGGGAGGGGGTGGTGAGCCTCTCCCTACTCCCCCTCTCCTTTTGTCTTCCCTCCCCCAACAGCCGTTTCTGGTTTTGGAGGTGATGCCTGGAATGGCCTTTCCGAAACAGGAGGGGGGGGGGGGGGGGGAGAAAACAGCAATATCCCCCCGGAGGTCTAAAAGCGGGCGAGAAAAGGCGCATATGAAAATCCCCCGAAGTCACTTGCTACGATGTTATCTCGAACATTTCGGAGAGATGGCCGGCGAGAGGGTCGGAAGGTGGGTTATCTAATGCAAAGGATATGCAGATTCCTGGATATTGGAGAGTATGGAGTGAGAAGTAGGAATATCCCCCGTTGTAGCCACGACAGGATAACTGAGGGCACGGGGTGTAGGATAATCCTGCGGGGATATAATCGTTCGGAAGTCCAGCGGATGATCGAGAATAGGATGTCTAAGGACGTATAAAGTAATCAGGAATATTTCCAGGTAATGGAATCTTTGATATTGTAAAATCCCTCGCTGGATGAGGAGAACCATCCCCGGATTTAGGTCCTTGAGTTAGAGCCTTGTGCGTTGTGGTAGAAAAGTAGAAGTATCAAAGGCTAGAAATTAGGCAATAATACTAAGAGGACGAGAATATGTGGATAAGATTTCGGATTGACGGAGTGCATCAAGTCGATTCATTGAGACTGACCACAGCAAAGGGAGGGGAAACGGGGCAGAACAGAGGGGAGGGAGGGGGGCTCTGAGCATCGCCTGAGGGGAAGCTGTTGGCAGTGTGAAGGGGAAATGACGGGATATGAAGGTGGGAAAAGTTGTGAGAAACAGTGAGTGGAAAGAGCGCTGAGATGAGGGAAGGGAAGGGTTTGCTTGGTACTTCTGAGGGGAAACCTGGCCAAGTGTGGGAAAGGATGGCAGGCTTTGAGAGAGAGAGAGAGAAAGAGAGCGAGAGAGAGAGAGAGAGAGAGAGAGAGAGAGAGAGAGAGAGAGAGAGAGAGAGAGAGAGAGAGAGAGAGAGAGAGAGAGAGAGAGATTGAGAAATAAATGAATATATGTATGTATGTATATATATACATACATACATACATATACATGTGTATATATATATATATATATATATATGCAAATATAATATATATATATATATGCAAATATAATATATATATATATATATATATATATATATATATATATATATAATGCATATATTTATGTGTAGATAGATAGATAGATATATTCATTTATTTTTCATAATCTACTTCTCTATCTCTCTCTCCCTCTCTATCTATCTATCTATATCTATATATATATACATATACATATACATATACATATACATACATGTATATATTTTTATATATATATATATATATGTGTGTGTGTGTGTATATATATGATATATATATATAATATATATATATATATATAATATAATATATAATGTATAAAATACACACACATACACACATTATATATATATATATATATATATATGTATATATATATATATATATATATATATATATATATACACACATATATACATATACATATATGCACATACATACATATATATAATATATATATATATATATATATATACATATATATACATATATATATATATATGTATATATATATATAAAATGTGTGTGTGTAAATATATAATCCATATATATGTATATATATATATATATATATATATATATATATAAATATATATATATATATATATGTGTGTGTGTGTGTGTGTGTGTGTGTGTGTGTGTGTGTATATGTTTATAAACATATATATTATATTATATATATATAAACATATATATATCGCAAATAAATAGACCGAGAAAACAAGCGAAAGCAGGAACATAACACGAATACATTTCCCGTCCGCATGAATACCGCAACCAACACGTGCAAAGAGCGAGATTTAAAGAGATAGTGAGATCGCCCGACCAGAAAGTTTCAAAAATGTTTCCAAAGATTATTTTAGTACTGAAGAGAGAAAGAGAACCGTGGATATGATGAGAGGAGAGGGGGATGGTGAGAGGAGATCGCGTATGATACGGTTTTTTTTAAGGTATAATAAGCATCTTGAGGTCTCATTCCGTAGATACCGTTTGTTATTTACGAGACAATCAGAGCTTGTGTTAGAGATTCTGGGAGCTCTTTGGGCGCAGTGTAAAGGAAAGGGAGAAAAGAAATTGCGTTTGTAATACATAGAAATGTATACGTACTGTGTATGATTTTCTTCGTAGAATCAAATATAATATGGAAATAATATTTGTTTGGGAAGAGGAGGAAAAGGGAAAAGGGGGTAAAACAGAAGGAAGGAATTAAAATTGTACGGATAATAACAGTAGACACGGAAACGAGGAAAGGCAGGAGAAATAACGAAACACTACAAGAAAAAGGAGAATGAAGAAAAAAGAAACAAAAAAACTCGCGGTCGTGCGGAGTGGTTGTGAAGTGCGCCGTGTCGAAGCACGTCCTCCCATCTGTTGCTTCGGAGTTCCGTCGGTAGATCAGGGGGAGGGGTGGGGCGGGGCCGGGGGGAGGGGCGGGGCGAGGCCAAGGGGAGGGGCTGGGGCGGGGCCAGGGGGAGAGGGGAAGAAGGGCGTGGGCGGGGTGTGCGGTGGGGGTGTGGCCGGGACTAGGGGAGGGGGAGCCTCGTGGGGGAGGAGCTGGGGTGGGGACCAACGGGTCAGGGGCGTGGTCTGGGTGTTCGGTAGGGAGTGGCTTGGGGGGGGGGACAGGGACGGGAACTAGGGGCTGGCCTGGCTGGTGGGGGAGGGGAGGCGGCTTCGGACGAGGAGATCGGCGTGAAGAGGCCCTTGGAAGCCCCTTCGGAAGCGACGGCGAGAGGTGGGTTTCGTTGTTTAGCGGAATTAATGAGCTTGTTAGAGAAAGTGTTTTCGGGGAGCAAGAGAGGAGGGGGGAAGGGGGGGGGGGGCGTTGCGGCCGAATTGATGGCGAGGCTTCGAGGGGGCAAAGGATTATTCTTATCCGTTTTTTTATGATTTTTTTGTGTGGGTTCTGTCGTTTGTCTTATCCTTTCTTTCTTATTTTCATTTTCGTGTTTATCCTTCGCGCCGAATTCCAACGTGATTTCATTAGGATGTCATCCCTGCATTTAGGGCATCAGTGAAAGGTAGACGAAGGCCTAAAGACAGACGCAAATACAAAGTCCACGCACATAAGGAAAACTACACGTACAAATGACGCTTTTGTGTGCGTATGGTAACGGGCACTTTATAGGCACTGGCAGGTTGTCAGATCACGCGCAGTATCCCCCTCTCTCCTTATTCAACGCCCTGGTGTAATTGGTTCAGTATTTCACGCAACAGTGTATTGGAAAGGTGTTTTTTTGAGTTTATGTAACATTTTGTATTAGAGTTTGTGGAATTAGTATAATGCAAGAGCGATGGAAAATGGGGGAAAGGAAGACTGAGAACTGTGTGCGCATTATCTATCAGCGTCATCATTAAAGTTTGTTTTCTTCTTTATGACTCTCTCAGAGTAATAAAAAGATGAAGTAACAATGAAGCGTTGTTCATACGGAAAAAAGAGGGAAAACTGTCATCTGTTTTTACAGAAACAGACCTTTATTGATATTACCACCATCCATAATGTTTAGTATCTCGTTATTATTGCTATAGATACCTTTGCTGCTGCTGTTGCCAATGCTGCCATTATTCTTGTTAACATTTATATTATTATTATAGTTACTATTACTGCTACTACTATCATCATCATCATTTATCATGATCATCATCGTTATAATCATTAGCAGTATTGTATTGTTTTTCTAATTTAAATTTCTGGATTGCATTTAAAAATATATATATATTATTACCATTACTATTATTACTATTAGTAGAACTATACTTGTTTACTTTTGACACACTACCAACGTCACTCATGAGCACATCATTTGTACCACCCTCCTCATCGTAAGCTGAGATGGATGAGAGTAATATAAATAATAGTCTCCTCCGGACGACTCGCTAAACAAGGTACTTCTCGGAAACCAGGTATTCTATTTACTTTGATTTGTTTACGGTATCCTGCTTATCAAATATTTTATGAACCATTTCTTATGGTCCGCGTGCGTGGCGTCGAGGATCGATATGTTGGATCTTATGATTGTTTGAGATGTTGTACATATACACATTTTTTTTATGTATATATATATATGTGTGTGTGTGTGTGTGTATGTATATATGTATATATATATATGATATATATACATATATATGAATATATAAAATGTATACACATGAATATATGTATATATATGTATATATATGATATATGTATATATATATATATATATATATATATATATATATATGTGTGTGTGTGTGTGGGTCTGTGGGTGGGTGGGTGGGTGTGGGTGTGCGTG
>NC_061825.1:43824078-43826578 GCF_019202785.1 Penaeus chinensis | reverse complement strand
GTCTGCTGCCGCGAACGAAGGCTCCCAGGCACCGTGCCACCACGTCTTTGGGCAGCCTCGTTAAAGCGCCTCCACACCTGTACCTGTTGTGAAGTTGGTTGGAAGGTCGTGTGGTTAGTGTCGAAGGAGATATTTGCGTGGGCTTTTGGCCTCATTATTGGTGTTGTGTTATGAAAATGTGATCACGCGTGTAGGAGTCGTTGTGAATATGCATTTGTGCTTATGCGCTAGTGTGTATGTACGTAGGTGCATGCTTTTATATATATATATATATATATATATATATATATGTATACATATATATATATATATATATATATATGTGTGTGTGTGTGTGTGTGTGTGTGTGTGTATATATGAAATCTGGACAGGCCTTAATATTATATTCATTTGTTAACACTTAAAACTGTACACACGCGTAATTCGTTGCAAATGTTTAAACGTCATGGGAGTTTCAAATATATCCCACTAATGTTTACTATCATGAAATATTTGTGTCATGAATAATTTGCCGGCATGAGATATCTGCATGTGTGTTATCTGTGACGAAATATTATTAATTATATATATATATATATATATATATATATATATATAATGCACATATGTATGAATGTCTGTGTATGTATGTATATATGCATGTGTGTGTGTGTGTGTGTGGTTTAACATGTGCGTGTGTAAAGCCAATATAAACATCCATATAGATATGCGCGCACGCGTGCGTGATATGTACATGCGTGCGTTCGTTACTCCTCTCTCGAGAGAAAGAGAGCGTCTGTTTGTTTATATATTGATTTCAACTGGGATTTCCTACACAAGTTATTGTTGAATTCCTTACACCCATAAAGTGATATTTGCCATGAATCAAAGAAGCCATTTAGATAGAAGTATTCAGTAAACGTGAGTGACAATGCAGGTCAACCAACCCTGACCGAACACTGAACGCAAGAACAGAAAGATAATTGTGCTTGCGTGTTGACTGCATGCCGTGAAGGGAAATAATGCGTGTGTCGCCGTCTCCGTGTATGGCACGCGCCGATAGTTTATTGCGTGTTTTTTTTCCTGGACTTCGTTATCGAGTGGCTATAGTGAGAGAGAGAGAGGGAGAGGGAGTGAGAGTGAGAGATGGAGAGGGAGAGGGAGAGGGAGTGAGAGAGGGAGAGGAGAGGGAGAGGGAGAGGGAGAGGGAGAGGGAGAGGGAGAGGGAGAGGAGAGGGAGAGGAGAGGGAGAGAGAGAGGGAGAGGGAGAGGAGTGAAAGAGGGAGAGGGAGAGGGAGAGAGAGTGAAAGAAGGAGAGGGAGAGGGAGTGGGAGTAGAGAGGTAAGGAGTAGGGAGAGGAGTGAGAAGGGAAGGGAGAGGGAGTGAGAGAGGGAGAGGGAGAGGGAGTGAAAGAGGAGAGGGGAGATGAGGGAGAGAGAGTGAAAGAGGAAGGGAGAGAGGAAGAGAGAGGGAGAGGGAGAGGGATGAGAGAGGAAGGGAGAAGGAGTGGAGGAGAGGGAGAGGAGAGGAGAGGTAGGGAAGAGAGGGAGAGGGAGCGAGGAGAAGGAGGGAGTGAAGAGAGGAGAGGGAGTGGGAGAAGGAGAGGGAGGAGAGGAGAGGAGAGGGAGAGAGGAAGAGGGAGAGGCAGAGAGAGGAGAAGGAGAAGGAGAAGAGGAGAGAGAGGAGAGGGAGAGAGAGAGAGAGAGAGGAGAGAGAGAGGAGAGAGAGAGAGAGAGGAGAGGAGAGAGGAGAGAGAGAGAGAAGGAGAGTGTTGGAAGGTAGCTATTAGATCATGACGAATGGAATTTGCTGTTATTTTCGGTTCCTTTGGGAGAGGGAGAGGGGAGTGAGAAGAGGGAGAGGGAGAGGGAATGAGAGAGGGAGAGAGAGTGAAAGAGGGAGAGGGAGAGAGAGTGAAAGAAGGAGAGGGAGAGGGAGAGGAGTGAGAGAGGGAGAGGGAGAAGGAGTGAGAGAGGGAGAGGGAGAAGGAGTGAGAGAGGGAAAGGGAGAGGTAGAGGGAGTGAGAGAGGGAGAGGGAGCGAGAGAGAAGGACAGGGAGTGAGAGAGAAGGAGAGGGAGTGAGAGAGAAGGAGAGGGAGGGAGGGAGGGAGAGGCAGAGAGAGAGGGAGAGGCAGAGAGAGAGAGGCAGAGAGAGAGAGAGAGGCAGAGAGAGAGAGAGAGGCAGAGAGAGAGAGAGAGGCAGAGAGAGAGAGAGAGAGAGAGAGAGAGAGAGAGAGAGAGAGAGAGAGAGAGAGAGAGAGAGAGAGAGAGAGAGAGGAAGAGAGAGGTGTTGGAAGGGTTAGCATAATTTAGATTTCCATGACGAATGGAGAATTTTTTGCTCGTTTTCTTTTTCGGTTCTCTTTTTTTCCACTGTTTCTTCTTTTTCACTTTATTTTCCTTCTTCTGTAAACTAAAAGAAGGAAAGAATAGAAAGAGAAAATGAACTTTCACAGACACACAGACAGACAAACAGAAACGATTAAAGTCGACGAAATTTCCAGCTTATTCCCTCTACATC